>NW_022196909.1:2985973-2987057 GCF_008632895.1 Mastomys coucha | reverse complement strand
TAAATCACATTCTTGTTTCCCTTTTGTACCCCAACTCCTCCCAGAGACCCCCTCTTCAATACCTACAACATTTTTTGTCATATTCCTTAATAAGTCTTTTTGTTTGTTTGTTTTTTGTTTTGTATTTAGTAGAATTTAAAATCTTGGCTCTTACTGTGGTACAAGCCCAAAATAAGAACAATTTTAGACATTGAATTTCATTGTAATAAGACTGTACTTCAATGACCCTCAAATCACCAAAGGATTTACCTCCATCGTAGCTAAACTGAGAGTTGACAGTTCTGCTGCACCAAGGAATGAATTGTAGACATGATTTGTGGATACAGACTTCCTGCTATGGTCAAAACTATTTGACTTGAGTGAGTGACTTTATTCTCAGGCCACAGAGAACAGGTTACATTCATTTAAGAAATGATGTGTGTATTAAGATGGTCTATCCATAAAGTCATTCACCAACTGTTTCTATGAACAATGGTTCTGCTTGGAGGGTGGCACAGACATTAGGTGAGGGTAAGAATCTGGTTCATTGGCTGTGATAACTTGGAAAAGCATTCATCTCAGAGAAAGAGTAACTTATAAAGTCCTCTTCTTCAAACTTGATACAAGAGCTACAAATGTCAAGCAAAGCATACAGTCTCACTCTTTCTTGTTCTCTTTCCTACAAGCCACCTCCCAAGTTAATACTCCCTTGGGTATATAAACATTTTTGAAATATATAAGCTGTTCTGAAAACCACAGTATAGTGTAAAAACATGAAATAAACAGTACTACTAATAGAGAGGCTGAGATAGGAAAAGCAAGATTTCGAGACCCTTATGTTGTACACAGCCAGACACTGTGACAAACAAACAAGCTGAAAGTGTATATAGATTGTACAATATTGGACTTATTTCACCAAATACCAAATTAGAGAGATCATTGGATAACAATCAATAAATTTCTAATTCCTCATATTTTTGGATTTCAATTACCTAGGATATATTGGTAATATTAATTTTCATATTAAGATATTAAAAAAAAGTAATTGTCACTTCCTGTTGTTTTTATTGTAAGAGGTGGAATTAGATTTGTGTGGATTTGTTGA
>NW_022196909.1:2968408-2985406 GCF_008632895.1 Mastomys coucha | reverse complement strand
ATTACCTTGGGAGTCTTCACTTTCTTCTATACCTATTATCCTTAGGTTTGGTCTTCTCATTGCATCCTAGATTTCCTGGATGTTTGGGTTAGGAGTTTTTTGCTTTTTGCATTTTCTTTGAATGTTGTGTCAGTGTTTTCTATGGTGTCTTCTGCCCCTGAGATTCTCTCTTCTATCTCTTGTATTCTGTTGGTGATGCTTGCATCTATGACTCCTGATTTCTTTCCTAGGTTTTGTATCTCCAGGGTTGTCTCTCTTTCTGATTTCTTTATTGTTTCTATTTCCATTTTTAGATCCTGGATGGTTTTGATCATTTCTTTCACGTGTTTGATTGTGTTTTCCTCTAGTTCTTTAAGGGATTTTTGTGTTTTGTGTTTCCTCTTTAAGAGCTTCTAGCTGTTTACCTGTGTTCTCCTGTATTTCTTTGAGGATGCTATTAATGTCTTTCTTAAGGTCCTGTATCATCATCATGATAAGTAATTTTATATCTGAATCTTTCTTTTCTGTTGTGATGGTGTGTCCAGGACTTGCAATGGTGGGAGTATTGGGTTCTGATGATCCCAATTAACCTTGGTTTGTGCTGTCTTTTTTCTTACACTTGCCCCTGCCATCTGGTTATCTCTAGTGCTACCTGCCCTTGCTAAATCTGACTGGAGCCTGTCCTTCCTGTGATCCTGGTTATGTCAGAACTCCTCAGAGTCAAGCTGTTTCTGTGATCCTGTGATTCTGGGATCCTGTACCCTGGGGTTGTTAGAGCACCTGGGAGTACAGCAGCTTCCTCTGAGTATTATGGGACTGGATGTGGGGCCTGGGCTCAAGGTCTGCTCAGGACAGCAGCCCAGAGAGACCCAATTCATCTCTTTTTGACAGCTTTTTTCTACTCATTTTGGCTTGATATTCTTCTGCTTGTCAAATGCTAAATTTTGTGTAATTAGAAACTATATTTTTATAAATAATTTTAAGATTTCTTTGAGATGCCATTAACTTAAGGAAATAGCTTGGCTGTTGCGTTTGTTGCACGCGATCAGAGTAGCTATTAGTGGGTACTGGCATTCTGACAAATCATGGATTGTGTGGTCTTCTAGATCAATGGGAGAAACATGAACTATCTCCAGCTCCATTTGAACATCAAAAATTGTTCCCTCTCTATTTGGATAATTCTCTTCTGCCACGCCCACTCCAGTGAAGTCTTGTGGGAAGCCCAAGAGCTTGGCCACAGACCAGAGGTGAAAAGACTTCAAAGGAAGCCAGTCTCTTTGAGTTCACTCTTGGCTTCCCCTAACTCAGAGGTAGCCCAGATATGTCCTTGCGAACTCGAGTGCCCACCAAGGTATGATTTATTAATAGCTACACAAAATTGGACACTGCTCTCTGACCTTTACCAATGTTCCAATATCTTAGCCAAACCCTGGCTTGGAATTTTGTAAAGAATGTTACCCATCCAGACTAATTGCCTTCGGCATTGTGGGTAGGGCATTGAAGCTTACAGAATGGGAGACTTATCCCAGGGCAAGGTCAAGTAGAATCCTTATTCTCAGTCAGGTACTGCAGCTGAACCACTCCTAGGAATTAGCAAGAAAAAGACCTGTCTCTACTAGCCCAGAAGATTAGCATAGTGGGCATTTTACTAAGGATGGGCAAGACCTTGAGCTAAGTGTGTATGTGTGTGAGAGAGAGAGAGAGACAGTGTGCAGCAGTCAGAATTTGAGACTCAAGATTTGAGCCTCTTCGCTCCTGGCTGAACCACCCTCAGCCCCATCCCACCCCACCCCCGGACTCCAGCTGGGCCCATGTGGGCCCATGCAGGACAAGAGTGTTCAGAGCCTGGAGGGGTGGGGAGGTGCTGCACTAATCCAGAGGAGATGGCTGTTTAGACCCAGTATATTTTAGATGGCCTCAGATGTACCTCGGACTGTTGAGCTGCCAGATTTTTCATTTCTCTTTTATAATGACTGTAAAAGTCTGATGCCATTTTTGAAAAATACACTCAAACTCAGCACTTCCTTGTGTTGACTCTGTTTGTCATTCTTGCTGATGCCTTGTTGACCTGACTAGGACCCTGTTTTTCCCTCTGGTTGAGGGAGGCCCAGATTGGCCAGCCCATGGCACTCTTCCAATCTCATTTTCTTTCTTGCTTGTTATGGTTTTTGGGGTCCAGGAGTCACCACACAAACCACAGGAACACTGACCTCAGTTAGACAGGTAGTCTGTGCATACACCCCAGGACTGATCAATCAGGACCACAGTCCAGACTTGGGAGCTAATCCATGACATTGAATCAAGATCTTATAGGGACTTTTGAGCCTGAAATCTACAAATATCTTTGCCAAGTTTTTCCATCAGTTAGGATTTAGGGATAGGTTAGTTCCTTAGGAACATGTCTTTGTTGTACACTTACCCTGCCCCCACTGGTTAGAGTAGTCAACTCTGACAGGTGACTCACTTTGTCTGAAATTCACAACTTGTCAACCTAGATGGGATTTTTCTTGTTTCTTAACTTGCTAACCAGGTTAGTTATTCATGTATATGTCTCTTTCTGCCAAGTAAGATGTCAATTCCCAGGAAAGTCTTGGGAACTTAAACTTGACTCAACCTCTACTCAAAATGGAAGACTTATTCCAAATAGTTTCTTATATTGGTGCAGGTGTATATTATATGGTGTTGTTGGGGTCTAGGACTCGCCTCACAAACTACAAGAACACTGACCTCAGTCAGACATGGATAGTCTCAGCATATACCCCAGGACTAATCAATCAGTGTCATAGTCCAGACTTGGAACTGAACCATGACATTGAGTCATCCCCAGAGCAGCTTATAAAAGCAAATACCATAATATCTAATACACAGGTGGAGAAAGTGCTGCTGGGTGGTTGGTCCAAACTTATTATGGCTAACTATACAAAGCAATTCTAACTGTCTTCTTTTGTGATTGGTTTTTAAGAGCATAGACTATAACAGAATATGCAATCAACTTGAGCAAGAGAAAGTTTCTTAGTTAACAGCAGAAACAACATATGAGAAAGTTTCCTTATAACATTAGTATCAATACAAAATGGCAGGCTAGACATGCAATAGTTACCTAGGCCTTAGCATTTTACCTAGGTCTTTACAGTTGTTTTGTTTGTTTGGTTGGTTGGTTTTGTTTTCTGACACAACTTTACATATCCCAGGATGGGGTAAAATTTTCTCTATTGCTCTAGGTCCTTCTATCTCTTCATAGCAGGAGTGCACTACCATGCCCAGTTTTTATTGAGTGCTGCAAGCACTTTCAGTCATAGAACTACCTCATCAGCCTGATTAGCATAATTTTGATGTTCATCCATGTTTTATCATGCATTGCTTCTTTTTAAGGTCTAGAACGTATTGATGTCCCAATAGATAAACATTCAAATTACTTTCATTTTGTTTCTTCCCTCTCTTCCACTCTCACTACAGATGGCTCCCAGATCCTTAAGTATCTTATATCTCAAAGACCCTAAAAGTCAACAGAAAACTCTTAGAGTATAAATACTTTCAGCAAAGTAGCAGAATACAAATGAACATTTAAAAAAAATAGAAGCTATTTTGTATAGCAATAATGAAAGAAAGAAAGATTATTCACAAAAGCTACAAAGCAATTAAAAAATAAAAATAAACAAAAATTATAGAAATAAATCTAACCAAGGTGAGAGACATCTACAATGAAAACATTGAAACACTGAAGACAGATATTGAAAAAGACACTAGGAGATGAAAGACTTCCTGTATCCATGGGCTAACAGAATTCATATTGTAAGAATGACTTTATTATAAAAGGTAAACTACATATTTAACTCAATTATCAACAGAATTCCAATTACTTTCTAGATGGGACCAAAAAGCAAATAAATAAGACTATTAAAATTTGTATAGGAACACAAAAGGCTGTGAATAGACAAAGTAATCCTAAGGATAAAATACAAAGATGGAGTTACCAAAACAGCTGACAACAGCTGGGTGGAGTAGTGTATGCATGTCTTTAATCCCAGCACTTAGGAAGCGGCAGCAGGCAGAGCTCTGTGAATGTGAGGTCAGCTTGATCTACATAGTGAGTTCACAGCTAGCTGGAACTACAGAGAGAGAGAGAGAGAGAGAGAGAGAGAGAGAGAGAGAGAGAGAGAGAGGAGAGAGAGGAGAGAGAGGAGAGAGGAGAGAGAGAGGTTCTGTCTTTTAAAAACAAAACAAAACTTGATATCCAACTATACTGCAAAAACAAATACATGAACCAATGGAATAGAATACAAGACCTAGAAAAACCCCCACGGTAAAATCCTACACTGGAAAATGACAGTCCCTTCAACAAATAGTTCTAGGAAACCAGATAGCCACAAAGAGAGAGTTTATCTTACCCTGTAAAATGTTTTATTCAGAAGGGATGTAAGACTTCATGTTTTCAACCTTTTAATTCTTTATTAAAGATTGTTTCATGAGGAAGCAAAATATTTTACAAGGGACAAGAACAAACCTTTGAAAATGATATGACATTGACTATGACATTGATAGCTTTTTTAGAACATTATTAATGCCATTGGTTCTTTCAATAAGAATATTTTTTATAAGTAAGGAAACTAAGGATTCAGGATTTCTTTAATAAACAGATAAAGGACACCTTTGCAATTTCTTTGTACCATCGTTGAACTTCCCCATGGATTTTCCTATTTCTGAATATACCTTCCTTCTTGGGGAATATAACTCCTTGCCTTCGTTAAGCATTTTTAGTTATTTTATTTGTTTACATTTCAAATGTTGTCCCTCCCCCCTTCTCAGTCTCCTCTTCACAACCTTCCCATACCATCCCCCATCCTCTTTGCCTCTAAGAGGGTGCTCTGCACTCACTCCATCCTCGCCCCTCTAGCATCTCTCCTCACTGAGGTATCAAGCCTCCACAGGACCAAGCACCTCCCCTCCCATTGATGTGAGATAAGACAGTCTTCTGCTACATATGTACCCAGAGCCATGGACCCATACATGTATATTCTTTGCTTGGTGGTTTAGTCCCTGGGAGCTCTGAGGGATCTGTTAGTTGATATTGTTGTTGTTCTTATAGGGTTGCAAACCCCTTCAGCTCCTCCAGTCCTTTCTCTAACTCTTCCACTGGAATTCCTGGGCTCAGTCCAATTGTTGGGTGTAAGTATCTGCTTCTGGAAAGACTTTAATATTAGATCTGACCCTCTGAAATTGCTGGAGAAAAACAGCCAAATCACTTTCTGATATAGGAATAGATAAGGATGTTCTGAAAAGTATCGTAATAATAAGGAAAATAATCCTAAGAATTAACTAATGAGACTGCATGAAATTGATAAGCTTTGAACAAACAAACAAACAAACAAAAACAGGAACAACCACCAGAGTAAAGAGACAGCCTTACAGAAGGGAAAAAAAAATCATGCTATGTATTTAAAAGAGAATTAATATGTAGGACAATATGAAGAACTTTAAAGATTAAATCTCTGAAATCCCAAATCATCTAATTAATAAATACAGAAATAAATTGAATGGTCAGATCTCCAGAGAAGGAATATGAAAAAGTCATTTAGAAATATTTGACAGCCCTAGCTACCAAAAAAAAAAACAAAATGTCAACCTCCCAAAACCCAACACTGAGAGTCTATGCCAGCCATCAGAATGTCTATGATTGAGAAAATCAGTAACATCTGGTGCTGGTGATGCTTAAGAGCAGGGAAACACTTATAGAGAGCTCGTGGAAATCCAAACACACATAACTACTATGAAAATAATCACAGACTTTCCTCAAAATACCTAAACACAGAAGTGTCACGTGGGTCAGATCCACCATACCTAGGTATACACTGTGATACCTACCACAGAAGTGCTCACTTGGATTTCCGTATTTATGCAGCATTAGCCACAAAACTCAAGATGTGAAACCTGTCTATTACCAGATGATTGGACTAAGAAAGTATGGAGGCCCTGGCTTCTTGGAACCAGAGAGTGCTTTTAGAGCAGGTCTCCCCCATTATGCCCCCCCACACACAGTGGGTTCAAGCTGTGTGTCTAGTGTGCTCAGGGTGCCTTGACAGATTATAGAGATTTGGTTCCAGTAATATCTAAAGTCAATAAGGGTGTGAGGCTCTAATGTCTGAGGTGCTAAAAAAATCACTGAAGGACCAAGAGACTCTATTTCTCTCCTCCTAGATGTTACATTGAGCCTGTGACTCTAACCACAGCCTCTCTTGATAATAGACAGGCTTCACCTGGTCTGAAGTTTGGTGTCCTGCTTCCAGCAGGTTTAGAGAATCCAAGGCTGACCAAGATTTTGACTCCATCTGGTCACACCAGTGTGCAGTGTATGTCCTCACCCTTGGTCTTTGTTGGTGATTGGTGCTAGTGGTTTGAATCTGCGTGTCCAGAAACTGAAGGCCCTTGTCCCCAATTGGTTTTTTAATCTATCAATAAAGATGCCAGAGATCAATGGCTGGGTACGAGGCAGGACACTTAGAGTTGCATGGGTAGGACACAGAGAGAATCACCAGAACTAGGGAGAGAAGAAGGGGATGCAATAGAGGTAGGAGATAAAGCCAACCAACTATGCGAGATTTCAGGTAAGTGGCCACTGGCCAGTGGCCATTGAATTAGCCAAGTCATTTTAAAATTAACTGGTGTGTGTGAGTGTGTGTGTGTGTGTGTGTGTGTGTGTGTGTGTGTGTGTGTATGTGTGTGTGTGTGTGTGTGTGTGTGTGTGTGTGTATTTTCCATTTGTGGATCCAAGATAGCTTCTGAGTGGGTGTATGTGTGCTATCCACTGGGAGCACAAAGCAGTGCAGCCAAGTACTCACCACAACAGATCTTGTTGGCACATCGCCAAGATGAGGTCACATCAGCCACTCATTACAACGTCAGCAACACATTTCAACTTCACCACTTCTCATAGCTGAAGTGCAAATAGATGTCCCTCCAAGAAGAGTCATAGAAACCGAATAACTCAATAGGTGTAGGAAAAAAGGAAGTCAATACAAACTCACTTCAATAGATGCATAAAACATGACAAAGCTATGCAAAAGACACAATAGAACCAACACCTACAACACAATTTATCAGGAAGTGACCAACTCCCCAATAAAGGATACAAAATGGCCAAAAGAGTTAAATGGTCTGAGAAAGAACTCAGGGTCTTAATGTTCAAAAGAAATTGCAGATGCCAAGAAGTGCTTGCTGACAGGAGCCTGATACAGCTGTCTCCTGAGTGGCTCTGCCAGATCCTGATCAATACAGATGCAGATGCTCACAGCCAACCATCGGACTGAGCACAGGCACCCCAATGGAGGAGTTAGGGGACAGACTGAGGGAGCTAAAAGGGCCTTATCTGGCATCAGTGGGTGTCTTAGTCAGGGTTTCTATTCCTGCACAACATCATGACCAAGAAGCCAGTTGGGGAGGAAAGGGTTTATTTGGCTTACTTCCACATGGTTGTTGATCACCAGAGGAAGCCAGGACTGGAACTCAAGCAGGTCAGGAAGCAGGAACTGATGCAGAGGCCATGGAGAGATGCTCCTTGCTGGCTTGCTTCTCCTGGCTTGCTCAGCCTGCTCTCTTATAGAACCCAAGACCTCCAGGAATGCTAGAGTGGTGAGGCAGGAGTGGGTGGGTGGGGGTGCACCCTCATAGAAGCAGGGTAAGAGGGGATGGGATAGGGGGTTTTCAGAGGGGAAACTGGGAAAGGGGATAACATTTGAAATGTAAATAAATAAAATATCCAATTAAGAAAAAAATTTTAAAAATAAAATAGTACTTTTTATTACTCTTTTAAAAAAGAATTAAGAATCAGGGTTGGAGCGATGGCACACCTCAGCTGTTAAGAGCATTGGCTACTTTTCCAGAGGACTTGGATTCAATTGCCAGCACAGGCATAGCAGTTCACAACTGTCTGTACCTTTAGTTGCAGGGGACCTGATACTCTCTCATACAGACATGCATGCAGACAAAAAGACCAATGCCCATTAAAAAGAAAAAAATTAATAACCATATAGAAGCATCAAGCAAACTGATGCACAAATTAAGGAAATCTATCTAAGACCTTGACCAAACAGTATTCAAAGTGAATGAAACAGTTAATAAATTGAATGCCAAAGTTCAAAATATGGGGGAAAATTTTAGTAATGATATTGAAACACTGAAATATAGAGCTGGAACTGGTGGTGCATGTTTTTAATCCCAACAATTAATAGACAGAGGCAGGTAGATCTCTGTAGTTTGAGGCCAGCTTAGTCTCCATAATGAGTTCCAGGACATTCATGCTTATATAGTGATATTCATTCTCAAAAAATTAAAGAAATCAACACACACACACACACACACACACACACACACACACACACACACCACATGTATACGCACACACACTCAACAGAAATTGTTGTAGAAATTTGTAATCTCAATCTGGGGTTTCTATCCCACCTTTGATCATTCAGTTCCCAGGTACAAGATTCTCACAACTTTTATTATTTACAATAAGCCTTGAAAAGCAAAAGAACTGGGCAGATATCTACTCTCTATGCTATTAGAATCTACTTTTGATAACCCCAAGTTAGTACTTACCATGTTTCATCTGGGCTGATCTTAACTGCAATTGGCCAGCCCTCAGGGTGATTTATTTATGATTCACCTAACCCATGTCAACTTCTCCTCCTCCTCACGTTCTCCTCCCCACACCAGGGGTTCTCCTCTGATTACCCAGGCCTGGAAACCCTAAACTTGCCTATGTCTCTTCTGCCTAGCTATTGGCTGTCAGCATCTTTATTCATGAATCAGAAATAGTTTTGGGGCAAGGTCACATAGTGTCACTTAGGTCAACATGTGGCCCTCTCTCATCTCTGGGACAACCAGGTCTTGAGGAACTAATATTAACATTAGAATACAAGCAGTATCAGGCCAACCCACTACAAGAATACTTCAAATGAAGGAAATGATTAAGCAAATAAAAACCACAATGGACATGATCATTAATAAACAAGATCACATGGAAGAATGAATTTCAAGGGTAGAGGGAAAATTTGGGAAAACAATGCAAACTCATTAGGAAAAAAAATTAAGGAGAATGAATGATATTTCTAAAAAGTGGGTGTATAAAAATACAATATGGAAAAAAATAATTTTAAAAGCAACACAAGAAAAGCAACAAGCCATAGACAAAGGCAGAAACAACAGAACTTTTCATCAAGCAACCATGAAGGCAGGAAGAACATGGAATGAATTATTTCAAGCTCTAAAGTAAACAACTATGAAGCACAAATGCTATAACCTACAAAGCTTTCTTCCAGCATTGATGGTGAAATAGAGGTATTTCAAAACAAATACAAATTAAAGCTGTTGATGACACCTAAGCCAGCTGTACAGAAAGTCCTTAGTGGAATCCTTTAGAGGGAGTAAGACAAATGACAATCTAACTACAGAAAAAAAGGACTATACTTGATTTACAGCTGAATAATGTTGATAATTGCCTTTCCCTCTGGTAACAGGCAGAATACCTTTCAATACCATGAATGGTCATCAGGAGGGGTGAAATGTGTATAAAATAGAAAATTTTGGTTTCTTTGGAGACTCAGTTGTGTCACATGATGTTTTTCTGGGAACTGTCTTATAAGAGGATGTTTTTGCTGAAGCAAACACATGAGAGGATGTTCTGCTGAGACATGGTGTTTTTCTGGAAGCTGACTGGAAAAGGGGCATGTGACATTTCGCTAGAGCAGACTCTTGAGATGACACATGATGTTTGGAAAGGATAGAAGTATAACCTAGCAGACAGTAGACAACGCTGTGTGGCATCCGTTTGCCTTGGCCCTTTTTGCTGGTCTTTGCTGACAGTGTTCTTCGTTGATGGTGCTGTGGCATTGGTTCACCTTGCCTTCATTGCTGACTTCTTAGAGAAAAACACACCAAAGAACTTCTTGTGGTATTCCAGTGACTTCCTGCTGCTTCCACTTGGACTTGAGGCTATTGGCAAAGCCTCATGGATTTTTTTATCTTGACCTCTTACCTACTTCCTATTTAACCCCTGTATTCTAGTTTCTTTTTATTTCATGGTAACACTAAGTTCTATTTTCACTTTCTTGAGAAATCATCTCCTTTACCAGGTCCCTTACTAAATACCTAACTTTTATATTTATTTATTTAAGTATATAGCCTCTATATTATTTTGTCTGTAGCACACACATCAAGAGCTTAAAAGCCAGTGCTCACTTATACTAGAAACCACGCAATAGTTGTCTTTTGGGGTATGACTTATCTTGCTCAGTGTGATTTTTCTAGTTCTATCTATTTACCTGCAAGTTTCATAATTTCACTTTTCTTGAGAGCTGAGTAAGATTCCATTGTATAAGTATGCCACATTTATATTAATATCACTGTATTAGTCAGGGCCTTCTTGAATAACATAACTTATAAAACATATTTAACATTGTATAAGTTCTGTTTTATATATATACACACAAATATATATATGTATATATACACATATATATACATATATATATATGTGACTTATTCAAATGATTTACAGGCTGTAATTCAGCTCATCCAATATGGGTACCTAAGAAAAGAAGGCCAAAGAATGCAAATTTTTCAGTCCATAAGGCTGGATTCCTCAGCTTATCCACAGTATATACCAGAATTCCAAAGAACTAGGCTATAATGTCAGTATAACAGTAAAAGCTGCCTTCTTCCATATCCTTATATACATTTCCAGCAAAAGGCATGGCCCAGCAAAAGGGTCTTCCCATCTCAAAAGATCTGAATAAAAGGTGTGTCTTCTTATCTTAAAAGATCTGCGTTAGTAGTGGATCTTCTCACTTCATATTAAGCAAAAGTCCTTCACAGGTATTGTCCTACAGTTTTAGATTTTTAAATAACTACAAATGTCGTCAAGTCTACAACTAAGAGTGGCCATCAAAATCACCCAGCTGCAAACCCTGCAACCTACAACTGTGATCTACCTGCAAAATACACTGAGACAATAGAGGCACAAATGTTATGTCAGTAATAAAGCATGTTTTCAATGGTGGTAAAGCCTATTGAGAGAAATGAAACACATGCCTGACACTGCTTAAGTAGCCAAGAACTTAAGATTATATAAGACATTGGCCTAGGGGATAAATAAATAAATAAATAAAGGCAATAAGATGACTCCTCACTACATTCTGCTACACTCATAGATCAGTGTCCCATTCAGACATCATCAGAGAAGCTTCCTCTTGAAGTAGATAGGAACTAACACAGAGACTTACAACTGGACAAGGTACAGAAAGTGAGAGATTAGACTACTCAGTCCTAAATGGGATGTCTCCCTTAAAGCCTCAGGACTCAGGGATCTATGAAGAATAGGAGGTAGAGAGATTCTAAGAGACAGAGGCGATTGATGATTCCTAGGAAACTGCGTCTTTCAGATACAGTATGACTGATGCACATTTTAGTTTGAAGAGACTGTGATAGCATTCACAGGACAGGTCCAAGGTCAAATCAGATTAGGTTCCCAGCACTGAGAAGGCAAAGTACACATGGAGTCCATCAGTAACCAAGAATCTTTCTGCATTTGATTCCTGCTGACAGGACAGTCAGTTTTCTCTAGTGGAGAGCCATTGGCTATCTCAATCATTCTTGGATTGGGGATGGGGCAGAGATCCCATGCCCAGGAAGAGTTTTCCAACACAAAAAGAACTCTGTGGCTGCTTCTTGTTGTTTTGTGGGTTTTTTGTTTGTTTGTTTGTTTGTTTGTATGTTTTATTTTGTCTTGGCATTTTTCTCTTATTCTTTTTCTTATTACTTTGCTTTCTGGGTTCTTTTAAAAAGAAAAATATTAAGACAGAGAGAGAGAAAAAGAGAGAGAAGCATAAAATTGGGTGGGTAGGTGGTGGAGAGAGGAGGATCTGACAGAAGTTAGGGGAAGAAAAACATGAAAAAATATATTGTATGCAAAATGTTTTTTAATTTAAAAACTAGATTTTATATTTTATTTACCATTTTGTTGCTGTAATAAGACATCATGACCAATAAAACTTATAGAAGAAAGAGCTTTGAGGGAGATAGGCTTGCAGTTTCATAGGATGAGCACATAGCCATCATAGCAAGCAGTCCTGGTTCTGGAGCAGTGACTGAGAGATTACATTATGATTTAGAAGCACTGAGTAGAGAGAGCTAAATGAGACCTCAAAGCCCTCCTCTAGTGACACTCTTCCTCCATCAAGGCCATACTTCCTAATCTTCCCAAACAGTTCTATCAACTGGGTAACCAGCATTCAAATATACGAGCCTAGGAGATCTAGTCTCAGGTTAGCCTCCACACTTAAAATAGAAACAACCATGTCAAACACAACAACTCAGCAAACCCTTAAAACTAACATGGACGGAAGGCCTCAGATCTAAAATTTCTTAATAAAATATTTGCAAACTGAATTTTAAAACACAGTAAGAAGATTAAGCTAGGAATGGTAAGCATGCCTTCAATCCCACCACTCAGGAGGCAGAGGCAGGTAGAGTTATAGAGTTATCTATATAGATCAGGCTAATCTGATCTATATAGAGTTCCAGAACATCCAGAGCTACAGAGAAACACTGTCTCAACAAAACAAAACAATTAAATGTATATCACCATATAAACACACTCAAGGAAGGAAACCACAAACGAGTCAATTGAAAGGAATTTGACAAATTTCAGCATGTCTTTCGGGACATAAAAGTTCTAGAGATTTTTAAAATAGATAGAACATACCCCAAAATAATAAGGCATCTATACAGCAAGCCTATAGACAACATTGTATTAAACTGAGACATACTGAGCATGTCTTCTAAAATCAGACATGAGATAAGGATGTCTATTCCCCACTCTGCCATTCCATATGGTGTTCCAAGTTTCAGCTATAGAAATTGAACAAGCAAAAGACAAAATGGATGGCACTAGGAAGGAAAAAAGTCAAATTAGCCCCAATTTACAGATGATACGATTCTTTACTTAAACCAAAATATTGTCTGCTTAGAGAACTCATGGGCATAATAAAGACTTGCAGTAAAGTTTCAGTATACAAAATCAACTTTAAAAAAGTAGCCTTTGTTTATACTAACTGAAGTGGAAACATAAGGGTTCTTTGGAAAGTCAGTTGGATGGTGTTTTGCTGGAGAAAACATGTAAAAGAATGTTTTATTAAAGTGAACACAGGTGTGAAAGGCTAAAACAGACTTGGAACATTTCACTGAAGCAGACACAGGAGAGAGGATGTTCTACTAAAAGAAATCTGTAAAAGGACACGTGATAAAAGGTGTTTTGCTAAAGACACACATATATTGTTCTGCCTTACACTGTGTAGTTGAGCTGCATTTGTTGGGATTCCACAGAGAGAAATGCAGCAGAAAAACTTCTTGTGGTGTGGTACAGTTTCTTGCCACTTCCTTAGACTCAGGCAGATAGATGCACTTGCTGTGGAGACAAGGCACGTGGAGGACACATGATGCTTGGAGGGTATAAATAGGACTCCATGAAGTGACAGAGACAGAGCTTGGCTTTCTGGTACATCTAGCTGTGCAACATTTATGGGTCTCACATCTTCGCTGATCTTTTCTTCTCTGAGTGAGGCACAGCTGAGAACTTCTCTTGGTATTCCTGTTGGTCCCTCCTTTGACTCCAGCGGAGGCTGAGGCCTGGCTGTCTCTGCTAGGTCCTGTCACCACTGTTGCTTAACCAGACTCAACTGAACTGAACAGGTGGTGTATCCGTGAAGTGTTTGATAGTGGATTGAGCTGCCGCTGTGAACCTGTGAACTGAGCTGCCTGCCGATTGCCAGACAACACAGATGGGAGTTGCTCCAAAGGACCTTTCTAAACAGGTACACTTTCCCCGCTTCCCCCTGTATCCTTTTTTCCCACTGGTGGGTTACAAAAAAAAGTTTAAAACAATTGAAAAACATCATTAAAAGTAAAAATTTAAAAATAAAAGTTAAAACTAACAAATTATCATCTGAGGAAAAAATCAGGAAAAATTGTTCTACTCGAAATAACCCCCCTAACCCATGGCTCCGGCTGCATATGTGGCAGAGGATGGCCGTGTTGGACGTGGGAGGAAATACACTTGGGCTGGAGTGTGTTCGATGCCCCAGTGCAGGGCAATGCTAGGGTGGGAAGACAGGAGTGTGTTGAGGAGCACCCTCATAGAGACAGGGGAAGGGGGGATAGGGTGGGGGTTCTCGAAGGGGAGACCTGGAAAGGGAAAACATTTGAAAGGTAAATAAAGAAAATATCCAATAAAAATAAATAAATTAATTAATTAATAAGCATTTAGAAATGTATCTAACTAAAGAAATGAAAGACCTCTACAACAAAAATTTCAAGATGCTTAGTCACAGAAAATACTTGGTGATGAAAAAATAATGTGTATCTCAATATGCAGAATTAATGTTGTGAAACTATCTATATTACCAAAATTAATATATGGAATTAATGCAGTACTTATAAAATTTCATGCCACGTTTTACAGGCTTAGAAAAAAATGTGTAGTAATTCCTATGGAGCCATAAAAAACAACAAATAACTCAAAGTAATTCTAAGGAGTAAGATCAATGCTGGAGTTATCACAGTACCAAACCTCAAACTGTACTGTATTAGTCAGGGTTCTCTAGAGTCTTAGAACGTATGGGTAGTCTCTAGACAGTAAAAGAATTTTTTTATTAGATATTTTCTTTATCTACGTGTCATATGATTTCTTCTTTCCCAGTTTCCCCTCCAAAACAAACAAACAAAAACAAAAGAACAAACCCCTGTTGCCTCCCCACCCCATGTTTGCCATCCCACCCTCTCCCACTTATTGGCCCTGGCATTCCCCTACACTGGGGCACAGAACCTTCACAGGGCCAAGGGCCTCTCCTCCCATTGATGATCGACTTTGCAATCCTCAACTATACACATGCTGCCAAAACAATCAGACCACCATGTATAGTCCTTGGTTGGTGGTTGAGTCCCTGGGAGCTCTGAGGGTACTAGTTAGTTCATATTGTTGTTTGTCCTAAGGGGCTGCAAACCCTTCAGCTCCTTTGGTCGGTAAAGGAATTTTTTGATGACTTAGTAGTTTTAATTTGTACTTCTCTATTGGCTAAGGATTCTAGATACTTTAAAAATTAGTTATTAGCTATTTGTATTTCCCTTTAGAATTCTATTTACTTGTGTGATTTGTTTAATTGCTGATTGGCAGTTTTATTGTTGTGATGACTACAGTTGTTGCTATTATTCTTGTTATAATCTAGCCTTTTCTTCTACTTCCTTTATTTACTCCGTTAAGAAAAAATAAATCCTTCAGAACAAAGCTGGCTCCCTATCCTGGGCCCAGGCCTTTCCGATCTTGATTAATAATTTATGTGTCTTGGTTCCCAGCCTCTTTCTCCTACACTTCAGACTTGGAATGTGTACTGAAAGGTAAGTCTGTGAAAACACCCATCGTTCACATGACCCTGCAGCATGTCTGCTCCTAGAAACCAAATTTTGGAAATGCACGGCATTGCTAATGCTTGACACAGAAATGAGGACTCCACAGGGCTGTGCTAGGCGGAGCTTTCTAAATCTGCTGATGGAAATGAAGAAAGTAGGTTGGAATGGAGATTGCATAATTTCTGGATCCCACGGACTGGAATTCATTTTGTGCTTGGATAAAACTGGTGTTTCCTCCAGGGAGGTTTTCATTTCGGCAGGGAAAAAAAACAAAACAAAACCTCTGTTTGGCATGTTAGTCAACACTAGGAGTGGCCTTGCATTCCAGGGGAGAAATAACACAGAAATGTCACCATGTTTGCCAGAGAGAAAGAATGTCTGGCCCAAAGCCACAGCTAAGGGGTGTTTCTCACTTAGGATCAGTGACAGCATCTATGAAGGCAGCCTCCATGCCATTGTTGGGCTAAATCCATGATACCTCGGCCTGATGTGTCCACTGCCTGCTGTGGCCATCAGATAGAGAAGAGCAGAGAACAGAAAAGCCGGTCCTGAAGTTAGAGGTTGGCTGGCCAGTGCTCCAGACAAAAAGTTGGACTGCTCAGCCTTCTCAGGAAGCCCTCACCCAGGAAGCCCGTCCTTGGAAGGGTCTTAAGGCAATCAAACTTCTACTCTTTTCTTATTCTAGAAAGAAAAATCCAGAAGAGAATTCTGTGCTCTTCAGAAAGGTTCCTAATAAAATTAGAATACTTTAAAGGACAAAAACAAAAACCCATTTCTTTGTAATATTGATGTGGAATTTCTTGTGGAGTAGAGTGTTAGGGAAGAGTACCCTGCCTGCTCAGCCAATACTGCACAGGAGCCTCATCTACGTTCCATTCCTGAGCAGGAGAACATCCTGCACTTCAGAGGCCACAAAGCCTCAGCTCTACTGTTAGCATCATGCTTGCTTTTAACTTGGTGAGCATTGCACCGAGGCCATACATACCACCCTCTTCATGCTTGTTAAAGCCAGCAGTTTGAGGCCAGCACAGGCACCTGGAGTAAAATAATAGTCTCCATGTGTTTTACTGTCCTCGTTTTAGGTAAAAATACGGTTTCAAACATTTTTAAATATAAAAAATTCATAAGAAATTACAATTAGAATGTAGGTCTATATCTACTAAATTAAATTTATTTACCCAAGATCCTATGTGTACAAATCTAATAAAGAACATCATCTTAGGAAAAATTATCATACAAGTTAAGGCAATTTGAAACATATAAAGTACCTTCTTGTAAAAATATGAGTATATGTGTAAATATTTGCAGAGGTTTGTGTTTACAAATAAGAAAATAATTTAAATTTATTTAATACTACTGATTGTGGATTAGGTGGGGGCAGATGATCAGCAAAATTTGTTTTTAGTTTATATTCAATTATATTTTCAATCATGATAATTGCAGAAAATATTACTTTATACTTAGTAAAAATTGACTCAAATAATATATATATTATATATTATATTATTATATTATAGGGAGGAGAGTGAGAGAGGGAAGGGGGAGGGGGAGAGGGGGAGA
>NW_022196909.1:2960679-2961109 GCF_008632895.1 Mastomys coucha | reverse complement strand
AGGAGAGGGAGGAGGGGGAGGAGAGGGTGGAGAGGGAGAGGGAGACAGAGAGGGAGGGGAGAGAGGGGGAGGAGAGGAAGGATATGGAGGAGAGGTTGGAGAGGGTGGAGAGGAAGAGAGAGAGTGAGAGAGGGGGAGGAAAGGGAGGAGAGGGAGGAGAGGGTGGAGAGGGAGTATAGGGAGGAGAGGGAGGAGGGGGAAGAGAGGGTGGAGATGGACAGGGAGAGGGAGAGAGGGGGAGGAGAAGGAGGAGATGGAGGTGAGGGTGGAAAGGGAGGAGAGGGATGAGAGGGTGGAGATGGAGAGGGAGAGGGAGAGAGGGGGAGGAGAGGGAGGAGAGGGAGGAGAGGGAGGAAAGGGAGAGGGAGAGGGAGAGAGGGGGAGTAGCAGGAGGAGCGGGAGGAGAGGGTGTAGAGGGAGAGGGAGAGGG
>NW_022196909.1:2942853-2958958 GCF_008632895.1 Mastomys coucha | reverse complement strand
GAAGGAGAGAGAGAGAGAGAGAGAGAGAGAGAGAGAGAGAGAACATGCTTACCCTAAAGCCAGAGTATCAGCACTTCTGCCTTATTCTATTCATCATAACAATTCACATTACTGAGCCCAAGGTAGAAAATAATGACCTAACTAGAGTTGGAGAACATTCCAAAGCAGTGTATGTCTATAAAGATTGTGTAGTTGGGTAGGAGAACTGGGAATAACAATGTCCTCTATCATAATAGTTTACATGGTTGTATATGTGTGTGTGTGTGTGTGTGTGTGTATGTGTAGTTACATTGTATCCTTGCCCCAAGCTATACACTGTATCTGTACATTTCCAGTGTAATACTTAATATTTTTTTACATATTAAAATAGGATTTTTTATTTTTTTGGCTGTAAAACATACAGACTATATCAATCCTTTTTAACTGGGACTACAGAGATATGTTTTCAATTATATAGAGTATTCTTAGTTTTCTTTTCTATCACTGTGATATCTTGACAAAAACAACTTATGAAAGGAAGGATTATTGGCTCATGGTTCCAGGGTATAGACCCTCATGCTGAGGGAGTTATGGGAGCAGAAGCCTAGGGCCCTGGTGACATTGCACCCACAAACAGGAAGAAGGTGAATGCTTGTGCTCAGTCCCCTGTCTCCATTTTATTCAGAACAGGATGGTAGCCCAGAGAGTGCTGCCACATACAGTGGGCAGGTCTTTCCACCTAAGTTAACCTAAGGGAGATAGCCTCCCAGGCAAGCCCAGAGACCAGGCGCCAATGTGATTCTAGATCTCATAGAGCTGACAATTTGAGCTCACTATCCTAGAGATTGAGGAACACAATAAAGAACATCACATTAAAAATGTTATTCTGAATGCCAGTGAAATTAACATAAGTTAATAAGTAACAAAAGTTTAATTCAAGTGAAAATTTCATGGCGTTTTCTACATTGCAATTACTCAGTACATACTTGTCGGACAACGTCTGTGAGAATTTGTTTTGAATGTGAGAACTGTTGCTAAAACAACATGTTCACGATGTGGGAAATCTCACTTGTTGAAACAAAACACAACAGCAACAATAAAAACAATACATACAAAATACCGATGACAGTATTAGCTGTAAAATGTCTCAATTTGGAACCCACCATCAGTGCTCTGGTTAAAAACATGTGGAAGTGTTTTTTGGAACTGATGAAAGTTTTTGATACACTTGGATGGAATATTGGCTAAAATGTAGCCAATCTGATGCCTTTTTTCTAAACTATATAGTCCAAATTTTTCTTCAATGAATAATTACTGTGAAAAATGATCAGAGGACCTTTTTTATTTTTTTCAAAATGCAGTAATCCTCACTTCCCTTAAAGAAGTAAAACATGAAAACCTCTAGGAAGGTCAGGCGGTGGTGGCCACGCCTTTAATCCCAGCACTGGGAGGCACAGCTGGGCAGTGGTGGCACATGCCTTTAGTCCAAGCTCTTGGGAGGCAGAGGCAGGTGGATTTCTGAGCTCGAGGCCAGCCTGGTCTACAGAATGAGTTCCAGGACAGCCAGAGCTATACAGAGAAACCCTGTCTTGAAAAAACAAAAAACAACAACAAAAACAAACAAACAAACAAAAACAAAAACAACAACAACAAAAAAAAAAACTCTCAGAGGGGTCCTTTTATTAAAGGCAAAGTAAATGTTGGTTCCAAACAAGGAAGCAAAATATTTTTTAGGAAAGCACTGAAGTAGGGAAGTAGATGTTTTTTTCAGTCATTGGTTAATTATTTGAAAATTTCTGTACTATAGCCATTACCAGCTATATATGTTTAAGTGTCCCATGTAGGTGTCTTATGCAATTAGTAACTCACTCACTTAAAAAGCATGTGGAAATGGCAGGGCTAAATAGCAGCCACATTTCTTGAATTTGGTGCATGTACATGCTCTGGGGATAACCAAATGTGTGCATAATACCCTTTTGTCTGTCCTAAAAGACCTCGCCAATGCTCTGGTATGAATTACATTGTTTAAATGTGTCTTCACTCAATTTCAGGAGAGTTATTCCCAAGTCAGTTTTGAAATGAACACATGTTGCATCTGTCTTCTGTTTGGGAATTTTGGATGCTTGGCACTTTAATTGGGATAGTTTTCCTTGGGATGAAATCATTTCAAATATTTGATGAATCAAAACATTAGTCTCCTTTTCCAGTTTCCATCAGAGATTGTTGGTAGGTTTCCCAGGCCTGCTTTCTTGCGCTTCAGCGAGGGGCCCTCCTCCCTCCTGGTGTGTAGAAGGAAACAGATGGGGAAGCAGGCAGTATCTACTTGCTCAGACTTTCCTCAAAACCTATTCCTTTGGAGATGTCATCTGACCTGAAGGGTCATTTGTTTGTGCTTGTAGATTTAAAACCTTTCAGTTTCATTCTTTTTGATCATTTGAAACATTGTTTTAAAAAGAAAAAAAAGTTTGTTTTGTTGTGATAAGGTTTCATGTAGTCCAGGCTGGCTTCAACCTCCTTGGTCTCGTATCACTTGCCATGATAGAAAACCCCAGCAACAACTAATTTGGAAAAGAAAAAAAATAGTTTTAGCTTACAGTTTCAGGTTCAGTCCATTATTTCAGGGGAGTCTAGACAGCAGGAACCTGAAGCCTGTGGTCACACTATGCCCACAGCATGGAGCAATGAATGTGTGCATGCTTGAAATTTAACACACTTTCTCTATTCTTGAAAGAGTCTAGGACCCCAATGCAGCCTATAATACTTGCCCCCAGGATGTTAGGCCTTTGCAGGCATGTCCACAGGCCAGCCTAATCTAGGAAATTCACCATTAAGACTTCCCCCAGATAATTTTATGCCCATCATACTTGCTAAACAACCAAGAGTGACCTTTGACTCTGCATCCTGCCTTCACTTCTTGTGTGCCAGCATTATAGAGGAAAACTGCACACATGGCTTTTAACACCACTGTGGATTATTGTACTGAGGGCTTTTGTGAACGCTAAGCAAGAACTCTCTCAACTAAGCTTCATTTCCAACCTATTTTTAAAAAATCTGAGTGAGAACAGAAAACAGTTTTCCCACCTGTGAAGATCTATGAAGCCTTTGGGAATCCACACCCCCCTTCTCTGTCTGGCAATTCGAAACTCTTGAAGGCCTAGATATTTGGGAGACATGGTTAAGTGAAACTAATACGGCAGCAAAGAAACATCAGGCAGTACTGTGGACATGCTTTCTGGTGACAATCTAAAATGTTAGTTAAAAAATAAAAATAATAGAGAGGTAGGATTCCCCAGTTTGCTTCTCAGTGGGGATTTTTATGACCTTCAGTTTTTGTCTATTACAGGAAACTAGAAAATGTTAGTAATATTAATGTTAACAGTATTTCTGTGAACATTAGATTAATCATGCTTTTCAGTGCCTGGATTGTTTTGACATTTTAAACTACTTATTTAGAAGACTGAGGCAAGAGGATCGAACATGGGCCACACAGTAAAACTCTGACTCAACAACAACAAAAATAAAAGCTACTGATTAAGATGTGTATACGCGTCTGGAGAGATGCTTCAGAAGTTAGGAGCCTTTTTGCTGTACCAGAGGACGTAGATTTAGTTCTCAGAATTAGTAACCTGGTACATTCGGGCCTGCAAGGGTACCAGGTGCGCATTAGCACACACACATACAGACAAGCAAAGCACTCATACACATAAAAATGTCTAAAGAATATTTTGAAATATATTCCATTGTGTATAAATAAAAAATAAAAATGCATATAAGAAATTGTCCACCAGGCAGTGGTGGTGCATGCCTTTAATTCCAGCACTTGGGAGGCAGAGGCAGGTGGATTTCTGAGTTCAAGGCCAGCCTGGTCTACAGAGTGAGTTCCAGGACAGCCAGGGCTACACAGAGAAACCCTGTTTCAAAAAAAAAAAGACCATATTGATGTCATCTTACATAAATATACTGTTTATCCCTCCAAATTGTTTGTCTTTTTGTTTATTCCCATATATTCTATCATGTGTGTTCTTATGGTTTGAACAAAACAATTTTCAGGTCTAAAGGAAACTCCTTCCAAAAGACAGAAGGGACACATGGATATCTGCAGTGCCTATTGATGCATTAGAGCACATGCTGGCATCCAGGCCTTCTCTGTGTCACAAGTACCTGATCCACATTTCAGAGTCCATGCCTACCTGTTGACTCACATGCTTCCTTCCCTACAGCTGCTCATTCTGTTTTTAATTGTGCTATTTCTTAATCTCTCTCTCTCTCTCTCTCTCTCTCTCTCTCTCTCTCTCTCTCTCTCTCTCTCTCTCTCTCTCTATCTTCTCCCTTGATCTCGTTGTCTTCTCTCTGCCCCATTCCCCCACCTCCACATGGCCAGGTCTAGTCTTCTGGCCATGTTCTGTCTGCTACTTTCTTTCCATGTTTTGTTTTCTTTCAGATGTCTCTGGATATATTCTCCCTTAACTAGCCCATGGAGCAAATGGAGAGGCATAAATGAACCACTTTCCAAGGGTTCAAGCTTCCCCTGCCTAAATCAATCAAGCTGCTGATTCAACTCTCCTGATCATTTGTTTTTGCTAGCTTCTGACACCCAACATATTTGACTCCAAATTATAGAGTCTGACTTCTTTCCTCCACCTACTATGCTCTTCCATTGTGATACAGAACAGCTCTTAGTCTCTCTGGCTCCTTGGTACCCATAACATGAAAAGGCTCTGTCTCTCTGTTGGTACTCAGATACACATCATCTTAGAGTTGCCTGCTTTGTCGCTCTCAGTTGCTGTAACCCTCTACTGCCTCGTGGCCCAGATTCCTCTTGGAGCCTACTATTACTACAGAAGTCATACCAACCACCAGATAGGTTTTCTTACTCTACAGGGTGCCCATCACATAGAAAGAGATGCCTCTCCTTTGTAGTTTGGAACATTTCTGTCTGGCAAATGGTCCACTTGGGGATGCCCCAGATTGAAATTCTTGTCACCAGGGCACTGACCCTTCTCCATCCTTGCTCTCTCTCCCAGATGTTCTTCTATTCAAAATACTCCTGACATATATTTCTAATCTCTTCCTCCCTGGATTCAGAGATTCCATTATGTCCTGTGGCAAATGGCTTTGTTCTCAGTACCGGGCAGTCAATGGTCAAAGATTGCACAGAAAATTTTCAAATTCTCAAAGATTATAACAACTTCTACCTCCATATAGGCAAATGATCTCAAAAGTCTTTTATTGCTATGCTCCCTTTTTTTTTTTTTAACTTTCCACTCTTGAAAATCTATCTCTATGCTTCGTTTTCACTCTGCTCTCAAAATATCTCCTAAAACAATTGTTTAGACTCTCTTTATCTCAGAATTTGTAAATTTACTGGGTGTGGTCAAAAACATCTATAAAATCTGTAAGAAAATGTTAGCTTAAAATTGCAACAGAAGGTTTTTAGTTTTAAAAAAATCTGTATATTGGTAATCTGAATTTGCTACAATATATGTGTATGTAACTTGAACCAACTCTTGTTTAAGAAAGAAAATAGATTTGCTACAGCATATTGTATATGTCATGTAGGTTTAACTCTTGTTTAGAGAAATAGATGGTAAAAAGAAAAAGAAAAGCCTGATAGGCTCACCTTGGAATAAATAGTAACCATGTGGTTTGCTGGCATCTTGGCTGATGACTTAATCAGGATGGAAACCACCATGTGACTGGCAGCCATATTTACTAAGGTTAAAGGGGGTAATTACTATGTAACTTCACCACCATCTTGATTAAGATAATAAACCAAGGAAGGCAGCAACCATAAAATGTTTTAGTCCTACTGGGCCATCTGGTTTTCATAGTATCTCCTTTTAGAGTAAGAAGGCAGCACCATATTGCCAAGATATTTTGGATTAAGTTGGATTTTTGTATGATGACTTTTGTCCTGATACTAAAAATGTTATGTAAAGAACAACATGTGTTTGATGAGTAAAGTTTACAGATTCCGACAGTTCAACAGAAATTGACTTGAAGATGTATGTCTAGCTTTTTGTCTTTGCTAACTTTGTTAAACGTTAACTATTTGGATAAACTGAGCCATACAAGAAACTCATATTCTGTTATGGTATACTATGAAAGGATTTTATTTTAAGACTACAGGATCTTCAAATCTTAAACTGCAGTTTTAAGACTCAAACTTAACAGGGATAAAGCAGTAAAATCCTAATCTTATAAATGCTACTAATGCGTTATAAACTGTTAAAGATAATTAAGACATACAAGTAAGTTAATTGTCAGTCACCATGTAAATGATTCAATTCTTTAATGTGCTAAGAAATACACGTGTAATCATGTTAAGTACAAATGTAATTAATTTACAAGGTCAAGCTTTATTTAGCCTTGTGTGAATGCTATCATGGTTAAGCCTGAAGCAATATCTAAAAACAAGTAAAGTTTGTTTAAAGTCAGGTATATTTAATAGATTAGATGCTGTCCTTCAAACCCCTCAGAAAGATCTTCTGAGTATGGAATTTAAGGTGGTTAATGGAAAGAGCTTCCCATGATAGACAAAAATATCAGCATCCCTAAGAGTTCTTCCAAAGAAGATGATGGGACACAAACTCTACCAGAAGGACCTTGCCCACAGCCAGAACCCTGCCCAAAGTACAGTCAAGCAGGACACTGGAGAATTTGTTACCCCTCTTTGGCCATGGTAGATCATCATCCACAGGTAAATCTCGCAGGTCTTCTAGGCCTTGAAGTCTGTCTTAGTTAGAGTTTTATTGCTAGGAAAAGATACCATATCTATAGCAACTCTTATAAAAGAAGACATTTACTAGGGCTGGCTTACAGTTTCAGAGTTATCATCCTGGCAGGAGGTATGACAGTGTCCAAACAGACATGGCGCTGGAGAAAGAGTTGAGAGTTCTACATAGGATTCAACAAGAAGCAAAAGTAGACCATGTGTCACACTGAGCATAACTTGAACATATGATATCTCAAAACCCAACCCCAGAGTGACACACTTTCTCCAACAAGGCCACACTTTCTAATAGTGCCATTTCCTATGGATCAAGTATTCAAACACATGAGTCTATGAAGGCCATATCTATCCAAACCACCACAGAGTAAAAGATTAATGTTTCTCTGGATCCTCTGCCCTCAGTGAAACAATTGAGATTATCATGGAGGACCCTAAGGTAACCATCCATGTAGTGGGGCAGTCTCTGCCATTTCCACTGATACAGAGGCCATTTAGAGTATACTTTCTGTTCAGATTTATCCTTCTTGTATTTCCAATGGTATTGCTGGCAAGCTATACCCATTGTGGTTTAGCAGTACCTAGATCCCCTCCCCCTCCCAGCCTTTGACCAGCATTTCAGTCACCCTGGACCCTGACATTGATGTTCTAATTTCAGCTGAGAGCAGTTACAGAAGTGATTACATCACCCTTTTCATGAACAAAAGGCAGAAATGTCAAGTCCAAAAGACACTCTATTTCTCCAAATTCTAAAGGGCTGAAGGGACAAGTGGCTATCTATGGTGCCTATTAACATACCAGTGCATGCTGTCCTTCGGTCTCCTTCAGTATCGAAAGTACCTGTTACTCATTTCATACTCCATGCTTGTGTCCTGGCTCTTCTCATTTCCTTCCCTACCCTAAACTCCCTCCAGCTCATAGACTTCCCCCTTAGCTACTCATTCTTCTTATAACTCTGCTGTCTGTCTGTCTCACTCTCTCTCTCCCTCCCTCTCTCCCTCTCCCTCCCTCTCTCCCTCTTTCTCTTTCTCTCTCTCTCTCTCTCTCTCTCTCTCTCTCTCTCTCTCTCTCTCTCTCTCTCTCTCTCTCTCTCTCTCTCTCTCTCTCTCTCTCTCCTCTGCTCTTGCTACTCTCATAGCCAGGTCAGGTCTGATGACTACATTCAATCTACTATTTTCTGTCTAGTCTGAACTCTCTTAATGCCTCTGGCTTATTCTCTCTCTCCTACCTACAATAAAATCCATCCCCTTAACCATACCATGAAGTTTCTTCTGGACCTGACACTATATGTTACACTATGTGCTTGGTATGTAACCTGCTTTACTATGATTTCTATATATATTTCTGTGTCAAGAATATAGTCCTACATCATAATTACTGAAGAGTTAGTATTTTGTTGAATTAATAAAGTATAATATTTAATTTTTATTGAGAGTGTATGTCTAGATTGTTATTTAAGGACTAAAGTGGGCATCTTAAAGCTTATATTGTATGGATGACAATGTTTAAAAAGCATACTTTATAAGACTTCTAAAATTGCCAATTCCATGCATCCATCTTCTTGGAGATGGACCTGGTGCTATTTGTATTTTGATGCTATTCCGCTCTCCTGGGAGGAATTGTGGACAAGGAATGAGTCACATACTCAGGTGCCTTCTTGTGAACCAATCCCCTAATGAATAAAGGAACCAATCACTGGGCGAGTAAGAGGGACTTCCAGGTTGGATGGAAGAAGAGAGGAAGCAGCCCTCTTTGATGAGGACAAGTGTCTCCTGGTTTCAATGGCAGATCCATCAGGATTCACCACTGGAGGATTTAGATTTAATAAGTCTTACAAGATTAGGATTTTAGTTGCTGCATCCAGCGACTGAGTTACCATCATTTCTAACATAAGTTTGTGATGTATTTTCCCTCACATGGCTGCTTGTCAGGGTTCAAGAGAAAAAGGTACAACAGCAAAGAGTGGATTTGCCTGAGGTGCTCCACAAAGGTCGTGGGGGATTTGAAACACGGGGTTGGCATGGTAACAACCCGCCAGTGGGAACCTAGTGAGCTGAGTGGAAAGATTTTGGAGTTCTCAGTCAGAGTCACCATGAGATAAAAACAGGTCAGTCATTACCTGCCAGAGCATGGACAGCCAGGCTGCCGGGGCAGAGGCACAAGCTTGGAAATGTGACTGTTTTAATATGTCCGGCAACACCATCTGTCCCTTTCTTTCCTTTCAAAGGGCACAGAGCAAGGGGAATTATTGACCGGTTTCACACTTATGACTGAAGAGATTGAGAGAGAAGAGTGTTTCCTTAGCTGTGTGTTTTCTAGATATGCGTTTAGCACTTAGGAGGATCATAGACAGTAGGAGACTGTCACCAATCCTGAACTTTAAAGGGACTCAAATTCTTATCTACCAATGCTTTTCCATCCAGAAAAAGATCTACTTGGGCCTTTTGGAGCCACAAGTACTTGGAGACAAAGTTGCTTTGGCTACATTGAATCTTTCCATTGGTTTAAGATTCAAACCTTAGACTAAACTAAAAAATCATAAGTTAACACCAAACATCAGGCTTTGCTATGATTAATTTGTAAACATCAAATTTTCAATATTGTCCTCAACTAACAGGAATGGAAGTTTTCCCAAGTTATTGCTGATTCTGGCTCAAGGACAGAAAAAAAAATTAAATTCTCTTGGAATATACACTATGTAAGAAGGTGCTTGAAGCATGATCAGTTATACAGAAGTCAGTGAAGTTCCTATTGACCAAGTACCATATAGATTAAATATTAGAATAATGACAGTAATATATAAAATGGAAATTTATGAGTCCACACTAATACACAGTACAAAGCCTGATGATGAACTGGATATCTGTGTAGTTTCAAAGTCATTCTCAAAACAAGGACATGAAGGATGTATGAATAGGATACGTTTTCTTCATAATACATATGAAGAAGAATAGCTGCACAGCAAAGAAGCCTGCTCATACCACCATCAACAAGCTATCTAATAGAACACATCCAGACTACAACAAATAAGACCATCTACCACCTGGTGCCTTGGGAACTGGTACAGCTCCTTGGAATACTCCTGTGAAAGACACAGCTGGCTATGTCGTTAACTATGAAGAGACATCGGATGTGCTCACACTGAATGATATCTGTGAGTGCAGAGTATCAGATGACTTCTGCCTTAGTTGCACAAGTAAGATAGAGTATGTTTTTTCAGATTTGCACATCTGGCTTGTTTTGTTCCACAGATAGTAGCTGAGGGTGTGTGTGCTCAGCTCTGTTCTAGATTTTGGATATTCATCTTCAGCAGTGAGACAAAAACCTTGTCTTAAGGAACATATTCCAGGGTAGGTAATCTGATATTCTACTAGTAGAAAAAGAAGGTAATGTGTAAAACTGAACAATGTCATGAAGAAAATAAAACCAGCTCAAGTGAAGACTTTGACAGCAGGATGTAGAGAAAAAGGAACATTCCTCCATTGTTGGTGAGATTGCAAGCTGATACAACCACTCTGAAAATCAGTCTGGTGGGTCCTCAGAAAATTAGAAATAGTATTGCCTGAGGACCCAGCTGTACCACTCCTAGGCATATACCCAAAAGATTCTCCAACATATAACATGGACACATGCTCCACTATGTTCATAGCAACCTTATTTGTAATAGCCAGAAGCCAGAAAGAACCCAGACGTCCTTCAACAGAGGAATGGATACAGAAAATGTGGTACATTTACATAATGGAGTACTGCTCAGCTATTAAAAGTGATAAATTCATGGAACTAGAAAATATCATCCTGAGTGAGGTAACCCAATACAAAAGAATACACATGGTATGCGCTCACTGATAAGTTGATATTAGCCCTTTTGGGCTCTGAATACCCAAGATACAATTCACAGACCACATCTCAAGGAGAAGGAAGACCAACGTGTGGGTGCTTTGGTCCTTCTTAGAAAGGGGAACAAAATACTTACAGGAGCAAATATGAAGACAAAGGGTAGATCAGGAAAGGCCATCTACAGACTGTCCTACCTGGGGATTCATCCCATAAAATCACCAAACCCAGACATCACTGTGGATGCCAAGAAATGCTTGCTTAAAGGAGCCTGATGTAGTTGTCTCCTGAGAGACCCTTCCAGAGCCTTACAAATACAGAGGAAGATGCTCACAGCCAAACATTGGACTAAGGACAGGGTTCCCAATGGAAGAGTTTGAGAAAGGACTGAAGGAGCTGAATGGGTTTGTAACCCCATAGGAAGAACAACAATATCAACCAACCAGAACCCCCCAGAGCTCCCAGGGAGTAAGCCACCAACCAAATAGTACACATGGCTTGAGCCATATGTAGCAGAGGATGGCCTTGTCAGGCATCAATGGGAGGAGAGGACCTTGGTGCTATGAAGACTCAATAGATGCCCCAGTGTAGAGGCAGGAGTGGGTGGGTGGGAGAACATCCTCATAGAAGCAGAGGGAGAGGAAGGGAATTGGGGTTTCTGGGAGAGGGGGCTGGGGAAGGGGATAACATTTGAAATGTAAATAAAGAAAATACCTAATTTAAAAAATCTGTTTTTACATTACCCATACTCTACAGTGATTTTACAATATAGGCTCCGAATTCTGCCACTCATTACAATAAGAAATGGAATCTGCATCTCCACCCTTAAATTCTGGAAGACTTTTGTGACTCATTCTGTCAGCAGAGAGGAGAATGAAAGTTGTGAGGCTTGAGATGTATTGGCAAAGACTACAATATAGCTTCCTCCTGGGTCTCTCTGCTGGGGTGAATGCTCTTTGTACCCAACCAAGGTGTGATGAAGTCACACAATGGGAGAGGTCATGCACACAGGTACTAGCTAGCAGCCTGACTGGAGACCAGTACTGATGCCCTGTTTCTGGGGAAGCTTCAAACAGAATTCCAAATTCTGGCAGTGTAAGGCTGCAAATACTTAAGGGACCCAAAATCAGATTCAGTCAACATCCAGAGCTATGAGAAATAATGATAAAATGAGAGATGTCTCCTAAAGCCACCAAGTTTTGTTATGATTTATGTTACATTCCCTCTTCACTTCATCCATAGGACTTCTGGCAGCCTATGCTTAGGGGCTAACACCTGGGAGATAAGACAGATGCTCTCTGTTGACTGTTTGTGGTTGAAGAAGCCGCCTGGTCATACCCACCACCTGAGTACACCAGCCAGCCAGCCAGCCACCTGAAGATCTTCTGAACCTGGGGACTTTGGCACCTGAACTTTCTTTGTAGTGTAATCTAGAGACTTGTTTTCAGTTTCCCCTGTGACTCTAAAAATCCTGGTTTATTCTCAGTAAAGTGGAGCCTTGATTGGGACGCAACTTGGCTTCGTGCTTTCTCTTTGCATTTCAAACCCTTTATTTTAGGTCCTTTATTCCCTCCTGGCTGATGAGAACCCCGTTTGTGAAACTGTGGGCAGTTTCAGATGGCGCCTGAATGTGGACTCAGGTATGGAGGATTTATAAGGGACACACTGTCAAAGCAGGGCTCTGCCTAAAAATTCAGAAGGTAAGAATAAAAGGTCGTACACCATACTGCATGGTAGGTAATTTTGATGCTAGCACTAGCCTTATTTTTATATTAGTATTGCCGTGTAAGAAGGGTACGACTGGGGTAGGTTGGATTGGCGCTGACCGGTGTATTAATTCACCTAGGGGTGTGACAGTAAGAATGGGTTTGAATGAGTCAAAAGCAGCGATACAGAGTATAAATAAGTTGCTTCAGACAAGAGGAATCAGAGTGGAAAAAATGCATTGAAAGATCTCTCAGATGAGATAGAATCTTGTTGCCCATGGATTTATGAAGTAACTGATTTGAATAAAATAACATGGAAAAAATTGGAAAAGCTCTAAGGAAAAATCAGGCAAAAAAATTCACTCTCCACATTTGGGCACTCATGAAGTACATTATAGAAGAGAGAGATAGAGTGTCAGAAAGTGAATTGAGCTCACAAGAATCAGAGTTCAGATACAGAAAAAGAAGAGATTCAAAATAATTGTTTAGAAAGCAGAACTACTAAGTCTTGTGGAGAGGAGTTGCTTTTATCTGTTACTTCTAGGTCTACTATGACAGGAGAGAAGGATCAGGGAGAATCACAATTAAGTAAATTAGAGTTTGAAATCAAGTTGCAGAAATTGACTAAGGAGTTGAATGAACTAAAGGTGGTATCAGGCAAAAGAAAGGACAGCAATTTAGAGATGTGTCAATTGCCTTGAGAGAAAGCAATTAATCAGGCTAGAGAAAATGGGCAAGACATTTCAGGAGTCCTAGTGTTTCCTGTAGTGGAAAGGCTTGATCAGCAGAATTAGAGAATTAGACAATATCAGCCTTTAGAATTTAAGGTCATAAAAGATTTAAAAGGTGCAGTTGCTCAATATGGTCCAAATGCCCAATTAACACAGGCACTATTGAATAATGTAAGAGAGTCAAATTTAACACCTCAAGACTGGAGAACTTTATGCAAGGCTATACTGCAAGGAGGTGATTTTCTGCTTTGGAGTTCAGAATGGAGAGAATTTAGTAAAAAAAACAGCTGCGCAGAATGCTCAGTCAGGTAATCCAGAATGGAATATGGATATGCTCCTGGAAGAAGGGCAGTATGAACGAAATGTTAGGCAGATTGAGTATCCTGTTGGAATACATGCACAAATTGCAAAGGCAGTGAGACAAGCTTGGATTAAATTACCTACGAAAGGTGAGATTAGTGGAAGTCTAGCTGCTATCCAGAAGGGCCCAGAGGAGCTTTTTCAAAATTTCATAGCCAGACTACAGCAAGCTGCGAGCAGAATTCTCAGGGATTCTCATACGGACAGTCTGTTTATTACACAGTTAGATTATGAGAACGCTAATGCAGCATGTAAGGCTGCTATTCAGCCACCCAAGGGTAGGATGAATTTATCTGGATATATTTGCCTTTGTGCAGATATTGGACCTTCTTATAATCAAGGACTGGCAATGGCAGCTGCATTGCAGGGAACTATGGTTCAAGGGATTCTGATGCAAAAACAGGAGAATAAAGGATGTTTTAAATGTGGTAGTATGAATCATTTTAAATATCATTGCTCTAAGATATTAGGAGCCACAAACAGGCAGCAGTCAGGTGCTGCCCTGGGAATCTGTCCTCATTGTAGGAAAGGGAAGCATTGGGACAGAGACTGTAGATTTTAAAAAGGCTTTGAAGACAATACCTTGTCGGGAAACGAGTGGAGGCGGCATCCCCAGTCCCCCTTCCTAAAACAACAGGCAGCATATGGGGCCATGAGGCTGCCACCCAGCCAAGGAAATTCGTCTTTGAACTTTTCAGGGCAACCCTAGGAAGTGCAGGATTGGACTTCTGTTCCACCTGTCACACAGTATTAACACCAGAAATGGGAGTACAAATTTTACCTACTGGAGTCTTTGGGCCCTTGCCTACAGAGGCTTGGGGATTGCTTATAGGGAGGAGTAGCTCAATTGTGAAAGGACTGCAGATTTATCCAGGTGTTATTGATGGTAATTATCAGGGGGACATTAAGATTATGGCTGCTTCACCTCGTGGTGTTATTACAGTACCTGCTAATCAGAGAATTGCTCAGCTTATTTTAATTCCTCTGTATCCAATGCCTTGTAATTTTGTTAAAAAGGAGAGAGGAGAGAGTTGTTTTGGTTCTTCTGATGTATACTGGGTACAGTCTATCACTAGCAAAAGACCTAATCTTAAATTAATTTTTGAAGGAAAAAGTTTTGAAGGATTAATAGATACTGGAACTGATGTGACTATCATCAGAGGAAAAGACTGGCCCTCAACTTGAGCTTTGTCTGAGACAATAACTCATCTCCAAGGAATTGGTTATGCCAATAATCCAAAACAAAGCTCTAAGCTTTTAACCTGGAGAGATGAGGAAGGTAATTCAGGACAAATTCAGCCTTATGTTATGACAAATCTGTCTGTTACTCTGTGGGGAAGAGATCTGTGGTCACAAATGGCTCTTGCTCTGTGCAGCTCCAGTGAAATAAACAGAGGTCAGAACAGGACATTAGAACATCTGGAGACCTTAAGCCTCATTCTAATAGTAAAGATTTGAAGCATTTTCCATAATGGTCACTATCTTGCCTACACCCCATGCAGATAAAATTCAATCGATGAATAATATTCCAGAGTGGGTTGATCAGTGGTCGTTATCTCAAGAAAAGATAGAAGCTGCTTCTTTGCTAGTGCAGGAGCAATTGGAAGCAGGACATCTGAGGGAATCCAATTCCCCATGGAATACGCCTATATTTGTCATCAAGAAAAAATCAGGTAAATGGAGATTGTTACAAGATCTAAGAAAGGTAAATGAAACAATGGTTGTTATGGGAGCATTGCAAACTAAATTTCCATCTCCATTGGCAATTCCAAAAGGATATTATAAAATAGTTATGGATTTAAAAGACTGTTTCTTTACAATTCCTTTGCATCCTGAGAATTGTGAGAGATTTGCTTTTAGTGTTCCAACTGTTAATTTCAAAGATCCTATGAAAAGATATCAATAGACGGTCCTTTCTCAGGGAATGGCTAATAGTCCTACATTATGTCAAAAATATGAGGCACAAGTCACTGATCCTATAAGAAAAAAATGGCCAATGACATAATTGCCCATTACACAGATGATATCCTATTAGCAGGAAAAAAAATCCTCAGGATGTACTTTTATGTTATAGAGACTTATAAGTTGCCTTAGATGAAAAGGGATTGCAGATAGCTCCAGAAAAGTTGCAAACTCGGGATCCATATAATTATTTAGGATTTACACTCATGAATCAATCCATTATTCCTCAAAAGATATTCGTAGAGACAGATTAAAAATCTTAAATGATTTTCAAAAATTATTAGGTGATATTAATTGGCTTCATCCCTATCTAAAGCTTATTACGGGAGAATTGAAATCTTTATTTGATATTCTCAGAGGTAATTCTGATCCAAATTCTCCTAGATTTTTAACTAGAGAAGGAATGTCAGCTTTACAGCAGGTAGAAAGAGCTATTGAAAATCAATTTGTTACTTATATAGATTATTCTTTACCCCTGCATTTGTTAATTTTCAATACAGCTCATGTTCCTACAGCATCGTTATGGCAAAAGCACCTCTCATGTAGATACATTTAAGGGTGTCTCCTAAGTGTAATATCTTGCCATATTATGAGGCAGTAGCCCATATGATCATGCTTGGTAGAAAGCAAGCACTGACTTATTTTGGCAAGGAGCCAGATGTTATCATTCAGCCTTTTACTTTAGAGCAAGATTCCTGGTTAAAACAGCATAGTACAGATTTGTTGCTTGCTCAGATAGAATTTCAGGGAATTATAGATAATCATTATCCTCAGGATAAACTGATAAAATTCTTTTTTTTTTT
>NW_022196909.1:2935528-2942805 GCF_008632895.1 Mastomys coucha | reverse complement strand
CTCAGAAATCCGCCTGCCTCTGCCTCTCAAGTGCTGGGATTAAAGGCATGCGCCACCACCGCCCAGCTAACAAATTGAAATTCTTTTTTTTTTTTAAGATTTATTTATTGCTATATACAGGTGCTCTGTAGCTGTCTTCATTACAGATGGTTGTGAGCCACCATGTGGTTGCCAGCATTTGATTTCTTTTCTTTTTTTTCTAATGATTTACTTATTATTATAAATAAGTACACTGTATCTGTCTTCAGATGCACCAGAAGAGGGCATAAGAACTCATTATGGATGGCTATGAGCCAGCATGTGGTTGCTGGGATTTGAACTCAGGACCTTCAGTAGAGCAGTCGGTGCTCTTACCCACTAAGCCATCTCACCAGCCCTGATAAAATTCTTAAATGTGCATGAAGTGATATTTCCTAACATGACTTCTTTACAGCCTTTGAGTAATGCCCTTGTGGTATTCACTGATGGTTCCTCTAAAAGACGACCTGGATATCTTATGAATAATCAACGGTAGTCATAGAGAATCCTGGTCTCTCAGCTCAGTTAGCTGAATTAATGGCAGTATTAAATGTGTTTCAGGCTGTGACTGATGTTTTCAAACTTTTCACTGATAACCTATACGTGGCACAGTCAGTTCCTTTGTTAGAAACTTGTGGTACACTTAATTTTAATACTACAGCAGAATCCTTATTTCCACAATTGCAAAATGTCATTCTTGCACGGAAAAATCAGTTTTATATTGGTCATATACGAGCTCATTCTGGTCTTCCTGGACCATTGGCTGCAGGTAATAATTGTATTGACAGAGCTCTTATAGGAGGAGTCTTAGTTTCAGATTCTGTTGCACTAGCTAAACAGGATCATAATAAATTCCATCTTTCTAGCCATACCTTAAGACGTAAACATAAAATTTCCAAAGAACACACAAGAATGACTGTAAAACAATGTCCTAGTTGTGTTACTTTTTCTCCAGTTCCACATTTAGGGGTAAATCCAAGAGGCCTTATGCCAAATCATATTTGGCAGATGGACATAATCCATTATGCATAATTCAGAAAGCTTAAATATATACATGTTTGTTTAGATACTTGTTCAGGATTCATATTTGCTTCCCTGCATACAGGAGAGGCCTCTAGGAATGTAATTGATCATTGTTTACAAGCCTTTAATGTTATGGGCTTACCTAAAGTCATTAAGACAGACAATGGGCTAGCTTACTCTGGCAAAAAATTTGTGTCATTTTATGAAAATTTTGGCATTAAACACAAAACAGGAATTCCCTATAACCCAATGGGACAAGGGATTGTTGAACGTGCACACCACACTCTTAGAAATTGGCTTTTGAAAAGGAAAGGAGGGAATTTGTATCCTCCTAGATCTCCAAGGGCACACCTTGCTTTTGTGTTATTTGTTTTGAACTTTTTGCAGACTGACATGAAAGGTCAGTCGGCTGCGGACCAACATTGGCATCCTAATACATCAAGTTCGTATGCCATGGTGAGGTGGAAAGATCCACTCACTAATACTTGGCATCGTCCAGATCCTGTTTTGGTTTGGGGCAGAAGGTCTGTGTGTATTTTTTCTCAGAAAGAGGATGAAGCTCGTTGGCTTCCTGAAAGATTAATATGCCAAGTGGACTCAGATCTACAGCCTTCTTAGTAAATGTGCTTAAACACACTGCTGAAAAGTCCTTTTTCTTTCTTTTCTTTTGTTTTTGAGCTGACAACTTTTTCTGTCACTCTGGAAATGCCCACTTGATCCAGAAAAATTTGCTTTCTCCTGAAGCTAAATAAACAATTTGAATTCTCTTGCTCATGCCCGGAGCAAAAGTAAAGTCACTCCTACAGCATTTAGCTGTTTCAGGCTGGTGAAATCCCGAAGTACTAGCCTGAATTTACTACTTTGCATTTGAATTGAGGCTTATTCTCAGTAAAGGTTCCCGGAATCGGAGCTGATATTTTGCAGCTCAATCAGGTACCTACACTTATCTCCAGTACAGTGGCGTGAAGCTTTATGATAACTTCAGAGAAGGTGATTTTCAAAAAGACGGTGGCAGTTTGTGGACTTTGCAGACAATAAAGGCATGTCTTGGTATTGGGTGCACAGAAGAAGGTACATTTTGAAAATCTGTGTTCTTCGGGCTAGGTCTCTGGCAAAGAAATCAACCTAAGACAGAGGCACATGCCGAGTGGCTGTGTTTTTGAAAAATAAAATACACAAAATAAGTCCGGTTTGTAGTACAAACTAGATGTACGTGTTCTCAAAGATGGGTCAGATATTTTGCCAAGGGATATTATATTGCAGATGATATTCACCCAGGCAACATGAAAATTCCCTGTGCAAAATCATGATATTTGATTATTTCTTTGGTCTGCAATGTTTTAAAATAAAAAGGGAGGAATTGTTACATTCCCTCTTCACTTCATCCATTGGACTTCTGGCAGCCTCTGCTTAGGGGCTAACACCTGGGAGCTAAGACAGATGCTCACTGTTGACTGTTTGTTTGTTGTTGAAGAAGCCGTCTGACCATGCCCACCACCTGAGTATGCCAGCCAGCCGCCTGAAGATCTTCTGAACCTGGGGACTTTGGCACCTGAATTTTCTTTGTAGTATAATCTAGAGACTTGTTTTCAGTTTCTCCTGTGAGAGCCTGAAAAAGGAAAAGAGAGAGAAAGAGAGAACAAAATAAAAAGAAAAAGAAAGAAAAAGAATGAGAAATAAGAGATAGCTTACCTGACCAGAGAAACCACGTTGAGCACCAACTGCCATGGACTGGGTTTGTTTCAGGGACCCCAATTTTCACGGGATGAGAATTCTGGTCAGGTGGTCAATAAGTCAGTGGATGACTGACAGACTCAAGACACAAGAGTGTGTTGAATCTGAATGTATTTGCACAAGGTGAAATTCAGGCTTAAACACCATACAGCAAGCAGGGCAGATGACAAGAGTCATGTAGGCGGGGAGGGGGTTACAGCAAGAGACACAGGACTGAGGTCATGTAGGCAAGTGACCGCACATCAAGGTCAGTGGAGTCTGGTAGCCAGGTGTGAAGCTGAGGAAGAGGAGTGGAGCCCTCCCTGCTGGGGCTAATTTGGTATTCCTATACTAATTCTATGGTTTTGCTGGAGGCAATGACTAGGGTTCTGACCTAACACTTCTAGCTAATGTCCTTAAGTTGAAGCCCTTCATTACTCTCTAATATGCAAAACATTTCTAACTATTGTGAACTATCTATTAGTCTAAGGAATGTGCTAGATCTCCGTTGCTAGCTCTGGCAAGGCAGGTGCCTAGAAATTCCAAGCTATGGATAGCTTGGTATTAAAACTAGGATAGATTGGAAACATTGTGTTGGCCAGGGGACAATGCCCAATATTAGCCATTTACGAATCATTTCTTGGGGTACCTTTATGCCTAATTATGAGGGCATGTTTACGATTGGAAAGACTGATCTGGAACACGTCTGAGTTAGGAGATACCAGCGACTGTCTGAATATCCAGGAGGCACAGATCTCCTTTTGAGTCCTTATTGCGTCTAATCCTTAATCAGGATTTTATCCCCGATATTTTGGATGTGACTAGAGAAGACAAGTGTGCATGGTAGCTCCTCTTCCAGGTGACTGTGAGAAGGTCTTCCCTCAATGCCACCCATGTTTTTATCCCTGTTACTGATATCTCACATCCCCAGAAAGCATAGTAAAATTGTTCTGGACCCCCACATGCAACAGTCCTTTTCTCTCCCGTAAATATATAAAAAGTCCTCCACCGACATGGTGGGTATGAATGTCATAAAGTCTATTGGGTTGTCAGGTCACAAGTTATCAGCCAGCTTGCCCAGATAAAAAGTTAAATCTGGAAACCAGGTGTGGAGAGCGGCACAGCTGGAGAGGCATTCACCATGACAAGATGGCGCCTACTTCCGCTGTCGACTCCTGGTAAACAACTGTTTGCACATGTGTGTAGAGAACTGTTTGCGCATGTGCATAGAGTGAAAGACGCCTAGTCACGGCCCATCCCGGGGCGTCACGTGGGGTGATGAGCAAACAGCCAATTATGGGCGGACACGCCACGCTGTGGGCGGACACGCCGTGCTGTGGTGTATATAAGCAGTGCCGATTATTGGCTCGCCCTTTTTCCCTCTGGATGAGGGCAATAAACGGTTGCTGCAGAAGGATCCTAGTGTCCGCGTGTCTTCTTCCCAGAGAGAAGACTGCGCGGGCCACAACCAGGGGATTCCAAGTGGCTTTTTTGTATTAGCCAATTGGGTATGGTAACTAGTCTCAAGATTCTCTATTGTCCAAGTCAGGTCATAAGGCTGGTGTGGGTTTCTGGCCTCTAAATGGAGATGTGGACTGAGAGCAGCAATGCATGAAGTCAGTAGAGACAGCAGGCTCATGATTGGGTTCATTTTACCTTGAAAGGATTGGTGCCCTTTTGAACTTTCTATTCCAGCGGTGGCTGTGAAGTCTGGTGATTTTCTTCTGGTGATTTTCTTCTGGGGAGAGGGAATTAGCTGGTCTCACATGAGTTCAGTGCACCCAGGCAGCAATCCTGTCCACTTTTACAGCTGTTGGTGTAGTCAGCAAAACAATGTAGGGTCCCTGCCTGTGAGGTTCCAGCTTGTTCTAGCAAAATCTCCTCACATAGACCCAGTTTCCCGGTTGAAATTTGTGTGGTTCTGGAACCTGTCCTGCTTCATAGAGGTCATACAATTTAGACCAAACCTGGTCATGAGCCCATTGGGTTGCTCTGGCCCTAGTTATTAACTCACCATCTTCTAATTCTGCAACAGCTACTGATTGATGGTTAGGTACAAGAGGAGCAGGAATACCATACATGATTTCAAAGGGGGTTAATTTCAACCAGTAAGGGGAGTTCCTCACCCAATATAGGACAAAAGGAAGGAGTATTACACAGTCTCTCCCAGTTTCTAAGGCTACTTTGGTCAACGTTTCCTGCAGTGTCCGATTCATTTGTGTGAGGAGCCGCAGCTGCCACCCTATACATATATATTGAACACCTGGTTTCCGGCCAGAGCAGAGAGCATTGAGATAAACAAGCCTTAGTTGGAAAAGCTGTGTGCCTCTAGTTTGTGATGCAAGCTGGCATGGTTTTCCCGTAGCCTATTGTGCTTTGCCACATAGCTGATGCTGATTGGGACCAGGGAAAGTATTTAACCCACAAGGGTTGGGGGCTAGATATAGATATAGATAGATATAGATAGAATTAGGGCTGGTGATGGGAATTGGGGCTGGTAATGGGATAGAAGATGTATATAAGAATAGAAGTAAGATGTAAGATATAGAATTAGGAATAAGTATGTAAGTAGTAAGATGTAACTAATAAGTAGTAATAAGTAAGATGTAAGAAGAAGATATAGAAGAATATAAAAGAAGCTAGCTAGTAAGAAGAAGTAAATATGAAGGTTCCTGATTAAGCTGCATGGAGAAGGGCTTGGTGTTTGCCTCCTTACTTCTAACTGCACGGGTAAGGCGGCTGACACATTTGTTCTACCTGCCCTGAACTTTAGGGTCTGTATGCACAATGTAATTTCCAGTCGGCCCCAGTGAATCTCGCTATATCCTGGCTCACCTTGGACACAAATGCCAGTCCATTGTCTGACCCTATCATATGAGGGAATCCATACCTGGGTAGGATATCTTCTGGCAACTTCTTAGCTACTACCTTTGCAGTTTCAGTCTTCGTTGGAAAGGCTTCTGTCCACCTGGAGAAGGTATCCATGAACACCAGTGAGTACTTATAGTCATACTTTCCTGGTTTGATTTCTATGAAATCAACTTCCCAATAGGCCCCTGGTCCCTTGGCAGTGTTGTAGGTGTTGGTCAATTGACAAGCTTTGCAGCTTGACACTATGTTCTCAATAGTATTGTTGCATGTCTCTGAAAATCACTTTAGATTGTCTCACTGTTTTCTGCCATTTGTTTCACTCCCATGTGAGTGTCTCTATGGATTTTCCTGAGGATAGATCTTACCAGGGATGTAGGTAATATTAGCTTACCTTCAGCTGTCTGCCACCAGCCCTCTGAACACCAGCTCATGGGCTGATTCTCGGCCCATTTGATCTCTTCTTCTGTATAGACTGAGAATTCCGGCAGGTTGGGGTTGGGTCATTCTTGTTAGGATTGCAGATAACACAGGGCCTGCTGTTTCCTCTAAGGCCAGCTCTCTGGCAGCTCTACCAGCCAAGTTGTTACCTCTAGCCACTGCTGTTATTCCTTTCTGATGGCCTGGACACTGGATGATCGCCATTCTCTTTGGCAGCCAGAGGGCCTTAAGTAATTGTAGGATTTCATCCTTGTTTTGGATAGTTATTCTTTCTGCAGTTGGGAGTCTACTCTCCTGGTATATGGCTCCATGTATATGAGTGGTTGCAAGTACATTCCAGCTATCAGTGTAGATGTTGATGGCCAGCCCTTTCCCCATGATAGGGCCTGGGATAGCACTATCAGTTGAGCCCTTTGAGCTGAGGTACCTGGGGCGAGGGGGGCGGGGAGAGACTGGGTCCAAATTACCTCCATTTCCATGGTCACTGCCGCTCCTGCTTTCCTCTCCCCATCTCAAATGAAACTGCTTCCATCCATAAACAAAGTCTGCTCTGCTCCTGGCAAAGGCGAGTCCTTTAGATCTAGTTGAGTACTGTGTGCTTGTGCCAGTATTTCACTGTATTGGTGGAGCAGCTGGTCCAGATCTGAGTCAGGGAAGAGGGTCACAGGATTTAAGAAAGCAGGTGGCTGGAAACTAACTCAGCCAGGGTTGATTAGTAGGAACTGATAGTGAGTCATGCGGGCATTACTGGGCCACCTGTCTGGAGGTTGTTTGAGTACCCCTTCATGCTGGGGGACAGGCCTGGCATGGGGTGTTCTTCTTTCTTGTCAGTTCTTCTTGGGCAGCAGAGAGGGAAGAGTGTAGGTGGAGGGTAAGTCTTTGTCTTACGAGACTCTGGGGTAAGACTTTGTCTTACAAGTAATTTAGGGTTGCTGTATAATAAAAAGTTCACTTATCTAAGTCTAAGTTACAATGCTATTGTAGCTGACCTGCCTTCTGTGATCCTCTGAGGCCAGAAACTGCAGTTTCTGGCACTTAGCACCTCCTCCTAAAACAGCAGATTAAGTAAGGGATTAATTGCTAGAGACTTTTTCCTATAGTCCAGATGCCTCTTGCTTGTGAGGCTAGAAGCAATAAACTGCTAGAGCAATAAACTTCTATTGAACCAGGAGAAGAGAATAACACAGAAGAAAAAAACTTTACTTTTTTTTTTT
>NW_022196909.1:2914243-2935445 GCF_008632895.1 Mastomys coucha | reverse complement strand
TCTGTAGACCAGGCTGGCTTTAAACTCAGAAATCTGCCTGCCTCTGCCTCCCAAGTGCTGGGATTAAAAGTGTGGGCCACCACTGCCCGGTTCAAGTAAAAACTTTTACATAAGTGAATATGCATAATCTCACATAAATTCATATAAAGATTAATTCATGCTTATTTATTCATTTATACATTTCCATTCATACCCAGTTGGGTCCAGCTTGCATGCATTCTCACAATTACATACTTAGACACACACATCCATACTTACATATGCATATGGAGCAAAAGACCAAGCACCTGTGCAGAAAGAACTGACTCATTCTGGATGAAAAATGAAGCTCCAATCTTTATTACATACAGAAAGAAAACGCTTCTACCCTTTTAATGCTAATTCAATTTAATGAATTAAACTCATGTTTGTAAGAAAAAAGCTTTGTTTCTTTTAATAAGACTAAGCATATCTTGTCCTTACCATGGGACCTGTTCTGTCCCATGGTAAGGAGAAGCCTTCTTTCTCCTTCTCTCTGCAGCATCTTCTTTTTTCCTCTTTCCCTCTGCATTCCACACATTGCTCTCTTAGTATTTTATGTTACCTACAGTTTCTAAGTTATTCCACTCTGCATTCTCCTTCTAATCTAAAAAGTGTTCTGTCTAAAAACTTCTCCTCAGCTCAGTTCCTCTCTCTGCTCAGTTCTTCACACCTCTGTTCCTACTCCTCCATCATATCCACTCTCTCTCTCTCTGCTCCTACTCCTCATACTCTCCTTCCCTCACATCTGTTCCAACTTTGTGCTCCCCTTTTCTTTACTTATTATTCCCTACTGAGTTCAGTTTATACTCTGTATGTGCATGGACGTAGGGCCATCCACTGAAGATAGGCAATAATAAATTGCTGTACCAGGGAAATGTTAGTGATCCTCAAAAAACACACAGGACCCAATCTGATGCAACTCACAGCAGAGTCTTTATTCTGTTCAAGCTAGTTTGGGCCCCCTCCCACACCCTCTGTCACACAGGACAGTTTTGGTGGTGAGAGGAGCCCTGAATGTCTATGGGGGCAAGGCTATATAGTAATCAACAAGCAGGGGATATGTGTGCAAGCATCTAACTGGAAAGCTACTGTGGCCTTTAACATAATTGGCTGTTGCTGGGAGTCATATCATAAACTTAATTTCTGTTCTCCTCTGCATTGGTGGTCATTAAACAGGGGGTGGGCTCATGCAGGTTTGTTGAGGGAATAACCTGGAGATATTTTCCTTGTTGAGGGGAGGGTGTAACCTGTAGATGCTGGTCTTGTTGGGGGTCTAACCTGGAGATTGGGGGGTATAACCTGAATACTCTGCTCTTATTGGGGATGAGTCTAGAGCTAGGCTCAGGTTCTGTTGGGAAACAACTTGGAAACTAATGCTAGATACCAGTCTGTTAGTATACCTGAGTTCAAATTTAGGTCAGGTTCTCTAAAATGGAGTCTGAATTTAAAAGCTTTGGCATCTCAATATCAGGGGCCATATCTCTGAAGAAAAACCAACTCTCTATCTCCCAGCATCAACTACCAGCAATTTCTCAGTTAAGGGTAGGGCTTTGTGAGACTCTCCCCATTCATGTTGGAATGTTGACTGACCAGATCTTGCATAGTTCTACTGTTAGCAACTACAGTTGTGAGTTTATGGACCAACAGCCCTGTATATCCAGAAGACACTATTTTGCTGTAGTCCTCCCATCTTCTGGCTCTTACAGTCTTCCTTTCCCCTCTTCTGAGATATTCCATAGGTCTTGATCGTAGTGGGTATGATATGAAAGAAGTCCCTGTTTAGGGCTGTTAACTCTACTGTTACTTATTATTTTCATTTTGACCAGTTCTGTCTCTGTATTCTCTGTCTACCTCACAAAAGCTTCTCTAATGATGGGTGAGAGCTGCACTAATCCATGGCTATTAGGACAAGTATTTAGAAGATAGCTTGATACTACATTCATTTAGTAGAACTACTACTGTGGATTGGTCCCCAGAGCCTATGAATTCCTAGTCATAGATTCTTGTTCACATTTATGGTTCCAGACATGGATTTCCTCCTGTGGTATAGGTCTTAAATACCCTTCCAAGTGATTGGTAACTCTCATGACATTCTTGGCATTATTGAACCAAATGATTACTATATCTTTTGATATATCTTTCTGAGTCAATGATTATTGCAGCTTGCAAGGTTCCTATCTGAATAAGATCACTGATGACCTACCATCTAGGAGCCTGCATGGCAGCTTCTAGGACTATGGGAGTTAGCCAACAAAGCATACCTGAGACCAAGGTATGCTCCGTCCTAAGCAGTAGGCCTTACTCTCAAGTTCTGGTGGGCAACTAAGAGCCATCACAGCAGCTGTCTTATGTCGGAGGGCTTTGAGGCTTCCTCGTCAGATCCTTTGACCTTTTCTCTATCGGATTTCTTCATCTGCCAACTCTTTTCCTTATCTCTTCCCGGATTGATTGCCCTCTCTCTTCTTGCCTAATTGTATTGCTGGAACTCCCAACACAACTGGAAACAACGACAATGGAAGCAGACGTTCTGCATTTCCTAGCTAAAGAAAAAGTGTTCTGTCTCATGTTAAGTCATTCTGGAGGCACTGGGGCAGATTCCTCCAGGCCTCTCCCTGCAGGTGGTTTCTGTTATCAGTCATTAAGTTCCCAGAACTCTCATTTCCCCTTTAATTGTGACGTTTGTTTGTTTGTTTGTTTGTTTGTTTGTTTTTGGATCCTTCAAAAAATGAAGCACTTTTTAATGTATTAGTGGAGCTTTAGGGTGACCCGAAGATAAATTCATCTCCTGTTTAATGTTGGTCTGTATGAAGTTGGTATTGTTTCTTCTTTTGGACAAGGAAACTAGACTTAGAAAATATGCCTAATGTCATTACAGAAATAGTAGATAATTGAGACCAGATTTAGAGATCCTCAGGCTGCTAAGATAATCTTGTTAAATCTAATATTACACAGTTTTTTTTTTCTAATGTCATTTGGCTTCAAGCAAGTATTCTGAAACAAGTCTTTTATTCTATTACATTTTGCTTGTCTTTTTGTATGTATGTAGGGGGGCACATGTCACAGTGCATCTATGGAGGTCAGAGGATAATCTGTGGGAATCAGTTTTCTCCTTCCACCAAGAGGATCCTGGGACTGAACTCAGGTCATCAGGCTTGGCAACAGGTGCCTTTACCCATGGAGTCATGTGACCAGCCCTGAAACAAGCCTGGACTTAGAGTTCCCTCAGTTCTAAAACCCAGCAAGCTCATCTTCCTGGTAATTGTACCTCAAGAGCATGCAACTTCATTATTTTAATTAATTGCCGTCCTCCTATATAAACAAAAACCTCTGCTGGAAGATTGCTGGTAAATGTTCAAAAAGAGGAAGGTGGAGACAGTGGTAGAGAGTAGTGAAATGCTTTCAGAGAATGAACAAAGCCAAAGGTGACTTAAATCTATCCAACCTCATCTCCACAGCTATTAGTTAATTCTATGGCCTCCAAAAGTCATACTTCAGAAACCTCATCCCCAACAGAGTGATTCCGTGCAGTAGGGGCTAAAGGGAGGGGGTGGTTTAGACCATAAGAACCCTACCCTACACACAGTAGCTACAATGTCCAAAGAACCATTGCTTCTGCTGCAATGTTAAGACTTGACCCATTTAAATGTTCCCCGTTTTCTGGCTGTCACAATGTAAAGCTTCATCAATAGAAGAGGCTAGAAGGAAGAATGAAGAGTTTTTCTCTTGGGGGTTTTAGTGTATTCTCATGAGGTCTCTGCAGCATCCTGACTCCTCCAGCCAGAGCTCCCGCATCACCCTCTGCCAAGTGCCAGGGCCCTGCAGTGCACAGCAGTCAGCAGCTTGGTGGCTAGAGGCTTCTCTTTAGACTCTGAGCAGCTCATCCAGTCTCTGCTAGTTTCTCCCATGGTGCTATCTTTTCTGAATAGCTCTCCTTGGAACTCTAGAGAACAGCACATTTCTAGCAAGTTCCTCTGTAGTGATCTAGTGAGTCCTCTGCATTCTACAGACGTACAGTGTGCCCTCCACAGTCTAGATCTCTGTTCTCAGTCCTGGCAGAGGTGGTGGGCAGTCCCATGGCACTGTCTCTGATGGGGATGCTGACAGCTTCCTAAATAGATGGTTCCTGCAGGGCTTTGCTTAAGACGCCCCCCCCTCTTCCTCTCTCCTTCCCTCTTTCTCTCTCCCTCCCTCCCTCCCTCCATCTCTCCCTCACTCCTTCCTTATCTCTTTCATAGCTCTACTTCATTCTCATCCAAAAGACTATCTGCAGCCAAGTGGAATGAACTGGATCACTTGGCCCTTCTCATGAACCTCCTTCCTGTTCAAATGCTTAGATCTCTTCCTAGCCAGTGTTCTGTTACATCTGCAGTTGGCCTCAGCACTCTGAAGCCTGAGCACAATCCTTTGTGATTTTAGCCTTGTGGGAAATCTTGGGCTATGTCCCTTTGTGGAGTTGGCACTTTCCATATTTCTTGCAAAAAGTGCAACAAGTTTTAAGAATCCATTCCTCATGTTAGTTTGTAGGAGCTCTACCAGTACAGGAAGAACCAAAATTTCTCACTCTAGCAATCACTTGCAAGCTCTCTCTCTCTCTCTCTCTCTCTCTCTCTCTCTCTCTCTCTCTCTCTCTCTCTCTCTCTCTCTCTCTCTCTCTCTCTCTCTCTCTCTCTTTCTCCTTCCCCCTCTGCCTCTTTCCCTACCCTCCCTTTCCCCCTCCCCCAATCACTTTCAATCCATAATTACCCCAATCCTCTTACAAACTTCTGTCTCTTGCCTGGACCCTGAATGCAGGTAAATTTTCCTTTCTGATCTTTGTATTTTCTCAATAGCAACACTATAGTACATAAATCAGAACTTTTAAAAAGATAAATGTCTATTGAGTAAAATGTTTAGACCCAGTCCAACAATGTTAGGAGGTAAGCACTAAAATAGGAGAAGTTCTTACAGATGTAAGAACTTTGTCCCCTTAAATGGTTTTAGAGATTTATTTTAATTATAAATGTTTGTGTGGGTCTTGGGTGAGTCTGTGCACATGTGTGTACAAGTGTATTCAGAGTCCAGGAGAGAATATTAAATCTCAGAGCTGGAGTTACTGGTGGTTATAAGCCAGCTGAAATGCAGCCTATTATATATTATATTATATTAATTATATTATATAAATTATTTGTCTGTTTGTTTATTTTGAGATGGGGTCTCTCTCCATATCTCTGGCTGACCTAGAACTGGCTTTGTAAAGCAGGCTGGACTAGAGCTCATAGAGATCCACCTGTGTCTGCTTCCCAGGGGCTGGGACTCAAGACATGTGCCACCATGCCCAGCTCCAGTCTTTTAAATAAGAAAAAGACTTCTGAAGTACTACTGAGATGTGTGCTCCTGGCCTTTCCCCAGGGTGGGTTGCTAGAGTAATAAGTATGACATGACTTTCTCACACAGCCTATAGCTTTAAGTATAAGTTAAAAAAATAAATAAATAAAAGGAAACTGGTGCAGGAGGCTGAAGCAGGAGGATTGTGAGTGTGAGTGGGCTTCTTATTTTTCAAATCAGTGGTTTTTCTGGTTCCAGGTGGCTTCCTCTCTGGAAGAGACGTCTTTGTCAAGTAGAAGCAGGGTTGGTTGGTTGGTTGGTTGGTTGGTTGGTTGGTTGGTTGGTTGGTTGGTTGGTTGGTTTGGGTAGGGTCTTATTGTGTCCTAGGCTGGCCTGGAGCCTGATTTTCCTGCACCCCTCTCCTGAGCGCTGACTAGCATTCGATGCACCATACACAGCTCCATTTTGATGGCATTCACTGCCTCTCCGCACCTCCCTGCTCAGTGACCAGCTAGTGTTTGAGCTCTGTGTTTGAGTGTCACACAGCTGGCAGTGTCCCTTGAAATACAATTGATTTCTTAAGTGAGAAAAAGGTGTCATGTTAGATAATACACAACTGATGCTAGAAACATCTGGCTTATCAATAAACCCAACACATTACAATGTTAAAAATATAGCCTTAGGTTTCAGTCATAGTTTTGTTCACCTCGTTCCTAAACACAAACCACAAGGCAGAGCAGCCAAAGCATTCCACCTGTTCATAACTTTTGGGACAGGGTGTCTTTTGTTATTTTTAAAAGAAAATATACCATCATATACCCCTTTTCAATATTTAGAATAAAATACCCTTAAATTATTATGAACAAATAGACTATCATCCAAGAGTGCACCCTCATTTATTCAGTCCAGACTTTATGGAGCTGGGGGGCCTAAACCAGCCTTTGTGCTTGGTTGGCGGGCGGGCACCTTCCCACCCCTCACTCAAAACTCTATTCCAAGAATCTGTAACAGCAGCCATGGGACAGCGTTCCAGTTCCCTTAATCTCACTTTCACCATGTTAACTTGTATCCTTGCAAACAGCGCTCCCTCTGCTCTCCATTATGTATATTAACATGGTCCACATTCTGCCAAAATAAAAATTATTTCAACTCTAATCTTTACTTCTAACTACAACATTCACAAATAACTATTTGCTGTCAGATACAGTGCTTTATGGATATAAACTTAGAAATTGGTGTATCATTTGTTTTACAGAAAAACCTCGATCAGTACCCCAAATGAAACTATACATTCAGAAGAATCTTGGGTTGGGGATTCAGTTGAGTGGCAGGGCTGTTTCCTGCCAATAACTCTGAGCTACGTCCTCAGGTCTAGAAAAGAAAGCAGCACCTTAGCAAGGTGCTTCTGTTTGTTTACATAAACAACTGACTACTGGAAACCATACTATTTAACTTTTTTCTATAGGGAGACACTGCCATCTTGTGGCCGCATAGCAGAAAAGCAATGGAGCGGCTTGAAAAGCTGTGGAAGTGAATTTCCCACTCCCAACATTTAATATTATGACGACCGTAAATGGCAATCATTTTCCTTGACCCACTTGACCGTCTTTCCCTTGAGACTGTAATCACTCAATTACTAGAAGATTAGTATTCCATAACCTTGCCAAAATTTATTCATTTCTTCCAGGAAACGAAGCCTTGGAAGATTGCTTCTGTACGTACCATTATCTATTGATTTGAAATCAGAAGACATCAAATTGCAACGAAAGCTCGAAATCAGCCCGTCTGGTATCCATAAAAACACCTGAAGTGAACATTTTTTCCTAACGCCATTCCACAACCTTTGCCTTGTTACCTTGTTTGCTGTATTACATAGACATTTACTTTAATCTCACAATGAACCCCACAGGAAACATTACCTCTTTCTCATTTTAAATAACAATCGAGATGACGTCCCATCCTTTTACCTGTAAATTTTACAGTGTCTTTGTGTTTTAGTAGCCGAGTAGTAGTCCACTCTGTAAATGAACCACATTTTCTTTATCCATCCTTCATTTGAGGGATACCTAGGTTGTTTCCAGTTTCTGGTTGTTCTGAAGACAGCCGCTATGAACATAGTTGAGCAATGGTCCTTGTGGTATGGTGGAGTGCCTGTTCAGTTTAGGCATTTAGAAGATAATTTAAATGAGATGACAGTGAAGGGATCCAGGGCTAAATAGATGACGGCTCAGTGAGTAAAGCACGTGCCTGCGAGTCCCAGGATCAGAGCTTAGATCCTCAACTAGACAGATATGGTAGCGTACCTGTAATTCCACCATTTGGGAAGTAAAAGAGGAGAAAACCTGGGTAACCTGGCTACACCAATTCAGTGAGCTCTGGGTTAGAGTGAGAGCTAGCCTTCTTATCTAAGGTGGAGAGTGATCAAGGAAGATAAGAAGCTCAGTGCCAACGTCTAGTCTCTATGCATCTGCACACGTGTGGATGTACGGGGGTGTGCCCATGCATGTATATACATAAACACACACAAATATTTGAATAGGTTAACTGATGGGAGACTTCTGGAAACTTTCCAGGGCACGTTAGTTACAATCTTATCTTCTAGAGCATCAATGCTGGTTTAGAACAGGATGCCCAGAAAAGGGAGAAACTAAGGGCAAACAATAATGTCTTCATAAATGATTGGATTTCCAAGCCGAAGTCTTGCCTTTACATGCAATTTTTAAGGAGGCAAGGATGTAGCTGATTGTGACTCTCTTTCTACATGACTCTTCCTGACAACCCTTGGTCTTGACAGTGGTGCTTTTACACATAAAAAAGGAAAAAAGCTAGTCCACTACCAATTCAACACTCCTGAACTACATGACTGGGTTCTAAAGAACAGGAGTACAGAACATTATTATCTTGGAATCACCTGTTTGTAGTTACAGAAAACTTTATCCACAAGGCTCATTGTTCATATCCCCTTGAAGGCAGCCATTGCTCTGATGTACTGATTTCATGAATCTCTTCCCCAGGATGGAATTTAAAAAGCTGGACATTGTATTTTATAGAAAAGCACATGTCATATGCCTCACATCTTCCTTTTGTTGTTTTTGAGACAGGGTCTCTATAAGTAGCTGGCTGTCTAGGAGCTTGTTATGTAGACCAGGCTGGCCACAGACTCACAGAGTTCTATCTGATCTGTGTCTGCCTTCTGTGTGCTGGGATTAAAGGTGTGGGATACTTTCCTTTCAGTGTCTGATATGAACTGGACAATATTCCACAACCCCGTATGTTAAGGCTGCATTTACAGCATTTATTCCTATGTGTCATTAACTGTCCCTTAGAAAAAATTTAAATGGTTTTAATATTGCATGACAGAATCTTCTGAATCATATGTATATAAAATGTCCATTTTCCCTCAGTGAAGTGCTGAATCCTATTTATTAATCTTAATAATGTAAAATCAAGCAGAAGAGATTATTTAATCTACCTGTGGTGGTTTGTGTAGGTAATGACCCCGTAGACACGTGTTTGAATGCTTGGCCCATGAAGAGTGGCACTATGGGGAGGTCTGGCCTTGATGGGACTGTGTCACTGTGGGGGCAGGCTTTGGGGGCTCCTAAACTCAAGCTCTGCCCAGTATGAAACAGTCTCCTGCTCCCTGCTGATCAAGTCCATGTCTGCCTGCAAGCCATGCTTCCCACCATAGTGGAGTGAACCTATGAAACGGAAAGCCAGCCTCAATGAAATGTTCTCCTTTATAAGCGCTACCTTGGCCATGGTGTCTCTTTATAACAAGACACTACATTCGTGGGTTTCACTGAACTCTTGTCAAATTTTTAAGCTATTTTTAGTTAACACTTATGGGTATTTTACATGTGTATACCTGATCATCAAAGAAAGGGGTGTCCAATCCTCAGATGGCTGTGAGCAGCTACGTGGGTGCTTGGAATGAAACCTGGATCTTTTGTAAGAGCAGCAAATAATCCTAACCACTGAATTCTCTCTCTACCCCTTGCCAAAAACAAAAAAAACTCTTCATTTTTAAAATTAAAGTTTTTTTGAAGTGGAACAAGTCCATTATGGTTCCCATATCTTATTTTACTTGTTTTTGCTGGTCTAGAGAACTTCTGTTAAGCATGTAACTTACATGGGTTTGGGGTCAAGCTTTGGCCTTAACTTTTGAAAAATTCCCATGGCTTTTACAAGATTTTGTTTTATTGTTTTTTATGTTTATAAATCTCATTCTTGTGATGGAAAAATGAATTTATCTTCCTTTCACTTAGTTCTCATTATTTCCTCATTCTCTTGATTTTCAACCTTTGTCCTGACAGTCTATTATTAATACTCACCTCATTCATTATGCATAGAATCAGTTTTACACATTTGTAGATGTGATTGCTACGTGTAGTCACAAGGAGCCTTTGTTCTTCCAAACAAGGTGGGCTGTGGTTTGACTTTCCGAATGACTGGTATCTGTGTATTTTTCCCATCCTTTAGTTTCACAGGTCTAAACCATGAAACCAGAACCTCCCAGATCCAGCCAAGGATCTGTGGCATCTAGACATGATTTTGCAGATTCCTAAACCAGAACTTAACACACAGTAATGATTATGCTACATGTGCCAGAAGGCAGATCGCAATACCAAATGAAGTATCCAAGTGATACACTTGGTTTCATGAACACTACACACTAAATAGTCTCTGCAGTGAAGGAAGGGATCCTGGTTCCTTAGTCATAAAGGGTATAGACTCCTGACAAATACACAGCAAAAGGGGTAAAACCACAAACGTGAAGCCTTCGCACCTCAGGACAGTGGAGGAACATTCTCCACGATGCTGTTCTCCTGATCTCAGAACCTCAGGACAGTGTGGGGACATTCTCCACGATGCTGCCTTCTCCCAGTCTGCTCTCCTGATCTCAGAACCTCAGGACAGAGTGGGGACATTCTCCATGATACTGTCTTCTGCCAATCTCTTCTCCTGATCTCAGAACCTCAGGACAGTGGAGGAACATTCTCCACGATGCTGTTCTCCTGATCTCAGAACCTCAGGACAGTGTGGGGACATTCTCCACGATGCTGTTCTCCTGATCTCAGAACCTCAGGACAGTGTGGGGACATTCTCCACGATACTGTCTTCTGCCAATCTCTTCTGATCTCAGAACAAGCGACCTGGTTCCAGCAAGTAGGATGATTTCACCAACTTTGACAAATTCCTAAAAATACTTGTTTTTCTCTTGTACACACTGGGAGAAGCTCCATTTGTGCGTTTTCTACCATAACGATGTAAGTTTAGGTAAAAGCACATAAAATTGTATGTAGCTGCAGAATTTACCAAAATCTTAAAGATAGACAGACACTCAATGAATAGCTAGCTGCCAAAAGCCAAAGCATGCTAAGTTTTACTTCTTGAGTAGAAACCCTGGTTGTGATCAAACTATAGGACAAGAACCAGATTTTGCTAGCTGGTTCATTTTACACTGACATCACAAGAGGATATGTTTCTGAAGCCTACAATGTTTTGTGTGCATGTGAATGGTGGTGGTGTGGGGAGAGAGATAACTCTTAGAAACAGTTCATCAGTCATAGACCATTGCCCTGTCCAATTACAGACACTTCTCTCTCCTCTCTAGCTTACACACTTCGCACCCTACACACTGCTTCCCTTCTGGTCCTCCCTCCCCTTCTACTCTGAGCCAGGGGGCCCCATCCCGTGCATCCCTCTACCCTGGCACATCAAGTCTTTGAAGCTAGGTGCACCCTTTTCCAATGAGGCCAGATAAGGTAGAAGATCCAGACAGGCGACAGACAGCTTTTGGCACGGCCCTCCACACCCACACCCAAACAGTACATCTGCTACATGTATGTGGGGAGGCCTAGGTCCAGCCCATGTATGTTGGTATCTTTGGTTGATGGTTCAGTCTTTGAGAGCCACAAAGGTCCAGGCTAGTTGACTCTGTTGGTCTTCCTGTGGAGTTCTTATCTCCTTGGAGGCCTGAAATTCTTCCTCCTAGTCCACAAAGGTCCACAAGCTCCATCCACTGTTTGGCTTTGGGTGTCTGCATCTGTCTGAATCAGATGCTGGATGGAGCCTCTCAGAGGACAGCCACACTAGGCTCCTGTATGCAAGTATAACACAGAGTATCATTAATAGTGTCAGGGACTGGTGCTTGCCTATGGGATGGGTCTCAAGTTGAGCCAGCTATTGGTTGGACAGGCTTCTTTTTCAACTCACAATTTTCAATTTCTGAGTGTTTGATTCCGTTCAAAAATAATTCCTTCATCCCAACTGTATAGTTTATGAATTTTGGGAATAATTTATGAAATCCCAGTCTTCTTAACCCTGGTTGAGCTGTACAAAGTGACATGGTGTTATTTTTATTGAAGTAAGAAATACCTGGTAGAGCCAGTAAGCGCTGTATAGATCTAGTGATGGTCTCTGACCTGAAATTACTTTTGGTATGTTCCAGTCTTACAGACCATCAAGTCATGGCTTGGAAACAAGCCTTCATAATAAACAGACAGAAGACGATCCAAGTATAATTTTTTAATAAAGATAATTACAAAAGATGGAAAAATCAGCTCAGAAAGGCCAATTGTTTCTTTAATAGATCCGGTTTTTGACATAACACATCAATTTAAATAAGATCACATAAAGCATGGTGGGAAAAAAATTTGCTTCATAATTAGAAAAACTCACAATAAAACTTGCCAAGAAAAACAAAAACAAGCCATTTTGAAAATAAATACAGTCCATGCCAAAACAGTATAAAATGAAGCCAATGTCCTCAAACAGGGAAGGTTTCTTATCCCCGAATCGTCTCACTTTTCGAGGTTCCTAAAGTTGGAGAGTCAAATTCAGGGGTTGCTGAGTTGTTCTGATTTGGCTCTGTTGAAAGAGGATCATGAAATATTAAAAATAACAACAGTCTTGGTTTAAGAGAATTGACCTAGCTACTTGTTCAGTCTTACAGATTCACACCAAGTAATTCACTATTTTTTCTGAGCAATACAAGCCTTTATCTTCCAGTTGTTTTACAATTGAGCATTCTAAGTTATCCTTCAAAACTAGCATACAACTGTGTGGCCAAGCACACATGCTTGCTTCTAGCACAGAATCTCACTCTTCAGCCCAGAGTGAGGACTTAAAATGCACTCTGTAGCTTAGTGTGGGTTTAATTCATAGCAATCGTCTGGCCTCAGCCTCCCCGGTACATGTACAGAGGTTGTGGAGTCAAGCCTTGTCACCTACCTAGCCATACGTATATTCTGATAATCAAATCCTCAACAGGCTTTCACTTAACCCCGTGAAACTAGCCTGTCTCCTAAAACCAAAGTACTCCAAGCATAGGAATACGAGCATCATGAAAACCATGATGGCACCCATAAAGGTTGCGGGTCAAGTAGCCTAGGACACATTACCCACACTTAGACGGGCCCTTACAATATGCTCTCTCTCAGGCTGAGCCAGGATTTCTCAGTATACATGACCCTCCCCCCAACCCCCAACACATGCATGACCTTTACACAGAGACAGAACCGGCACTCACCCTTTGGTGTCTGTTTTCTCACCACCGCTGTCCTTGGATTTGTCTTCTTCTCTAACATCTAAAGACAGAGACAGAGATTAATACATTTACCAGTGACTTCTGTGCCCTTCAGGCACATAGTTCAACAGTTAAAAAGAAAAAAGGATTCCCTTGGCAGTGGCTTTCACCTGGTAGTGAGATGCTGGCTGCTCTAAGCAGGAACTGACTGTAATGGCATGCTAAATAAACACTCTGAAGTATAGTAAGACACCAGAAACTACCCTCCACAGCCAAGTTCCTAAGCCCCTTCCTCTTTTTCCTCAGCTTTATTTCCTTCAGTTCCTGAAGAGTCTGCACTCTTAAAACAACTTTTCAAAGGACTACGGAGCTTAACTTTTGTTTCATGAAGCCAATTTTAACCAGGTATAAATTTAGAATTTTAGCTAGGTGTGTTGGCATGCCTTCAATCACAATATAGAAGAGAACAAGGCAGAATACCACTGAGTCCAAGCCGACCTAAGCTATAGCAAATGATCTGAGGCCCATCATCTGTAACCACTGTCATTCCCTTAACCCCATTCCATGACATGTAATGTCTACTGTGTTATTAAGAGGAAAGATTTCTATACCACAAAGAAAATTTGAGCACACACTTAAACATGTAAGTCAGTTCGGAAACACTAAACAGTAAGCATAAGAGGAAATATCACTCATACCAGGAAAAGTTACTGGCCTACCGCACCCACCTCACCCTGTGTGACTGCAGGATCTCTAAAGGACACAGTGAAAGTGAAATGGTCACCAAAACATAAACCGACCTGTCTTCTTGTCCTCTGTCTCCTTCTTGTCTTCTTCAATCCGAGCCTTCTTTGCTCCCTTCTTATGATCAGCAACATTCCTACGACCTCCTTCACCTTCATCCTCAGAGTCTGAAAACTCTTCATCGCAAGCTATCCGTTTGTCTGATGCTCGGACTGATACACAAAAGATTTTTATAAATTTGATACTAGACACGGGTTCTACAATCATTCCATAGATAGATATAGATATATCAAGTGCCTACTTTCTGGACACAGCCATGTCTGTGTAGTCACACAAAATGAAACTGGTGACATTAATTCAGGCTTTGAGACATCAGGAAGCTAAATCTACATGTAATTAAAATGGAGAGAAGGAAAATCACAACATATGCTGTGAACCATGCCCTGTGTACCTTCAATTTAAGTCTTATTCTGATACACAAGCAAAATGCAAAAAGACACAGTCAGGGGTTTCTTACTAGAAATTCTTTTGTCTGGGTCTTCTCCATCCTCATCTCCACTGTCTTCATGAACAGCATCCTCTGGAATAGCTTGCATTTGTACACCAGGTGCATGTGGTAACATACGTAGATTTTCAAATAAACGCTGTCTAAACGACACGATTTATTAGACAAAATCCACTGTATGTAAAGTTTCTGTTGCATTTAGCTAAGCACTGGATGGAACACTACTCAAGCATCAGATCACTGCATCTATAACTGACTGAAGCCACAGCACGCAAGTGTGCACCATTCTACCCCCATGTGACAATGAGGTGACAACTGCACTTATCAGTGTCATACAACTCCTCTATGCTCCGGACACAGCCCGTTCTCATCAATGTTTCTATATTCTGTAGACATAAAGCATTTAATCTAATAAAAATGTTCTATTTACAAAGGTTATATGCTTGTATTAATATAGCAGTTAAAAAACAAGAATATCCTTAAGGTTTCAAATCTTCTATTAAAACAAAGGAAGTATCTGATATATATGCTAAAACAATTTATTTGACCTTCTATAGCCTCCTGAAATTTCATTAAGCCGAAGTGATTTCTTACTTTATCTTTTCCATATATTCTGGAGTGTTCTGGTTTGTCATGTTTGAAGGACTAATATGCAGTTTGAAGTCTGGTCCAAAATACTCAAAGTAATCATTATATGGCAACTCTATTAAAAACAATGAAAAGCAAGTTACACATTGAAAGCTTAGCTTCCATATAAACTCAGAAACATAATCCAGATGCAGATAAAGAACTATTGCCAAAGGAAAGCTTGGGAGTGAACATGGAATACTCTCACATAGATGTGCAATCTAACCATTCATCCATCAGAAGAGACCACATGAGGCAGGCGGATTTCTGAGTTCGAGGCCAGCCTGGTCTACAGAGTGAATTCTAGGATAGCCAAGGCTATGTAGAGAAACACTGTCTTGAGAAAAAAAAAAAAAGAGATCACACATTCCAAGGGGTGTGGCCACAGAGTCTCCCATTCATCCATTCCTCCATACCAGATGTTCTTCTAGATACTGCAACCTGAAGACCTACCATTGGGAATTTCACAATCAAGGGCAACTGCAGTCTCATATGTCCAACATCGAGCAACATTCCGGATTGTGTACCCTCCTCCACCGAGCATCAGTAATGGCAAGTTAAAAGTTTTCACTACTTCTACACATTTAGCATGACCTAAGACAAAGAAGATTTGGGTAACAATGAAATATGTATTCTTTAGCAATTTAACATAGGACCTTAAAAAGGATAAATACAAACAATTTTACTCAACCAAAAAATGGTCTGTAGACAGCCAGGCAGAGAGGCATATGAGCAATGGCAGCTCTTGGGAGGCTAAGGTAAGTGGGTCAGAATTTGGAGGCCAGTCTAGACTACAGCATGACTACATGGCAGGCCACCTCACCCCAAGGTGGGGCACAGGGGGGACAATGACAAGGAATGATGACAGGGAGTGTATCCAACAAATAACTTGTATTGTTAAAATACGCACACATGTATTTTAATACCATAGAAGATGTTCATGAGAGATCACATAAGGGAGAGAACAAAATATACAAATGCTAAATTTTGTTTCTCCCACACAGACATGTGTGGCTTAATTATGGAAAGCAATACCAAAAAGTTTGACCACAGACTATCTTTAGTGCTGGTATTAAGGAAAATTTTCTTAATTTACTTAAGATTACAAACCTCACATATGAACAAGTCACGAGTTACCAGTGACTTCTGGTGCCATTCAGGCACATAGTTCAACCATTTAAAAAAAAAAAAAAAAAAGATTCCCTTGGCAATGGGCTTTTATCTGGTAGTGAGATGTTGGCTGCTCTAAGCAGAGAAGCCACTGAGTCTTTGGATCTAGTTAGTTTCAGTGTGTGATTTTATTTTTATTGTTTGTTTTGTAAATTTTTCTATAACAAACCTTAAAATATTTGGAAAAAACTAAAATGGCACAAAAGAAAAATATCCTTATTACCTAATGAGAGTTTATAGTATCTAATGATCTGTTTTCTTCATGAGATTATCAACCACACATCTTCTACTAGAACAGTGTTTCTTGGACACTTTTAAGGACAGAAGTTAACTTTCAGACTACAAGGCAAGAGCAGTCAAGACCAGCATTCTACCACTCCCCAGCAGGCAAAGTTACTACAAAGGGGTTTTATACAACGAAGGCTAGAGCCTGTAAGAGGAAGCATGGGAAAGACCACCACAAGAAGAAAGAACTACGGAGGGCAGTGGACAGCAGCTGGCTGCCTGGCTTTACCAGGCCTGAGACAATGTAGTTGAAGCCAGTCGCAGAAGTGTATTCTAAGTCTGAGAATGGAATTGCAAATTCACAAATGAACTTCTACCTGCTGAAACACAATGAAGTTTTACTGTAAAGCGTCAAATACAGCTGATAATGAAAGCTACTACTTTTAAATACAAGCATTATAAACTTACAGTTACAAAAGAGAACACTGACAGTCACCTAAATGGTGGCTGATAACTTCGAGAAGGTTTATCTGCTCTGAAACACTAGATGTCTATGAACAATTTATGGTCAACATCAAAGTGCTGTTAACTGAGTGCTGACTACAGGAAAGGGGGCAACTAATTTTGTGTGGCCCAACTCCAACTCGCTATGAAGGAGAGTACCAGAGCATGCCACAGTGCTAAGGCTGGTCTGCAGAGAGCAGAACAATCATGACAAGTTCTTAACATCTATCTCTACTTAGTTATTTTAAAAGTTCTGTAAGAGAATTCAAAGCAAGATGTCAACTTACTACCTCAAAGTTCGCACAGAATAAAACTCTATAGTAAAACATGCAATGTGCATGCTAAGTCATTTCTAATCCAAACATTAACTTTATTAAAAAGATTTACTTTATTTATCTTTTTCTTTATGAGACAAGGTTTTAGCTGGCCTGGAGTTTGCTATGCGGACCTGTCCAGACTCCATCCATCTCTGCTGTCCTAATGCTGGGTTTAAAAGTATGCACTGCCACATCCAACTTTGCTTCATTCTACACCCTTAAGGTTCATTCCTTAACAACAATTTAAGACTTGTATTCAGCATATTGACTTCAACCCTTCGTAAGGACTTAACAATTACCACAGCACCTTACACATTTACCCCTAGACTTCTTCCTTCATGAAGACACTAATGTGTTCCGCCACCATGGTAAGTAATGACTAAGAAAGACATAGAGTGCAGACTGATCGGGAACATAATAAAACAGAAGCAGAGAGCTCTCTGTCCCATTAACCCACAAGGACACTAAGTCCAAACAGGAGGAGCTCAGTGACAGAGCTCCTGAGATAGCTGAGCAGAATACATTACAAATTCATAGTTTGGTAGTAAGGAATGGGGAAACTAAGTAAACAAATAATCCAGGAAAAAAAAAGTGAGTCTTGCCAGTAGAGAACACTGCTAAGCTAAAAACCACTGCCACTGAGCACTGACTACAGCAACCCAAGCTGGTTTCGTAGGGAAGAGAGTAAGCATGTCGAATAAAGTGTGCCAAGCTAAAACCTCATATGCTGTAACAGCAATTTAATCAGACAACAAGCCGGGCAGTGGTGGCGCACACCTTTAACCCCAGCACTTGGGAGGCAGAGGCAGGCGGATTTCTGAGTTCAAGGCCAGCCTGGTCTACAGAGTGAGTTCCAGGACATCAGGGCTACACAGAGAAATCCTGTCTTGAAAAACCAAAATCAGACAACAAGGTACAGGTCTTCTGAAAAAAACTGATAAAAACACGGGCAACAAACTACTCATGAATAAGTGTATAAACATAAATATGGTAACATATAAGACTTGGGGAACTAAATTAACTAGTGAGCCACATAAAAACAAACAAAAACAAAACAAAAAAATGAACATAAAAAGGATAAAAATCCTCTAAAAATTCAAGTACAGAGTTTGGCATTAAGTTGGCAAGCAAAAGATAACAATGAGAAATTACAAATATTTTTAAACGTGTGTGGTGTGTGTGAGCAGGTCAGAAGAGGGCGCTGGATTCTAAGCCACCATGTGGGACTGGGATCCAGCCCAGGTCTTCTGCAGAACGAACTCGTGCTCTCAACCATTTCTCCAGCCCTCAACAATGAAAACTCCTATGAGAAGTTCTTGGGGAGGAGAAAAACCACAGCAGTGGGGCCACGAGGTGCTTACCTTTGACAGTTAGGTTGAAACAACCGAGCCTGTCCCCAGACAGGGAGTCTGCGCCGCACTGCAGCACCACAGCACTAGGCTGGTACATCTCCATCACTTTTGAGATGATCTAGCCACAGAATAAGACACATTAGTATCTAAGGATATTTTACAACTCCATTTTATTTCTGAAAGCAGTACTTACCGGCTTAAAGATCTGTCCATATGATTCATCATCTATACCATCTCTCATGGGAAAGTTGACAGCATAGTATTTTCCCTTTCCAGCACCAATATCCTAAAACACAAAAGTAGACCTTAAGAGACTATTTCATAACAAAAATTCTGATGTTTTAAAATGATTAAAAGACCAAGTGACACACATGTTCTAAAAAAGTTAAATGAAAAATAAGCAATTACATGTTCCAGTATTTATAGAAGTACTTTTTAAGCTCTAAGGCAGTTTTTAGAGAAGAAACTTAAGAGTAACATAGTTAATACTAATAACACACAAGTATTGTAGTTTGGGCTGGTGAAATGACTGGGCAGATAAAACCCAACAAGTTAGATCCCCTGAGTTTGATCCCCAGGATCCACCCACATGGCAGGAGCGAACCTGACTCCTGTATGTTACCCTCTAATGCAGCACAGGTCTGCCCTGCCCAGGATCCACCCAAATGGGGCAGGAGGACTCCTGCATGTATAACATGGCACACATGTGCCCCTCCCCACCATACAAAATAAACTAAAAAATTCTTATAAACCTCAGTTTGATGAGGCATGGAACAATTTTATAAGATGTAAAAGTAGAGCCCACTTATTCCATCCACCATTCTCAAACTGAGGAGCCCTGTGACCTAGACCCACAAGTAGGGATCCTCAGAGCTTCTACAACCCATGTACCACTCTGGGGCAACATGAAGTCCTGTGACCACAACTGCTGGCAGGGACTCCAAAATCAGTTTTCAACACCACCTACCAAGACAAGCTGGGACCTTGTGGTACTCTATGGCTTTGATCTCAAGATAAAGGCCCTGCCTGACCTCTCCCAACACATCACCACAGGACAGTGTGATATCCTGTACCCCACACCTATAGAATTCTGTCCACACCCATTGGGACCCCAGCCCCTGCCACCCAATGATAGCCTATGCAACCTGGAGAGAGCACCAAACGTTTTAGGATCAGCACTTATGTCTAACTGAGCTGAGACCGTTTCCGATCCCTCGTTCCTATATAAACAAAGTAATCAAAACTGAACAACAAGCAGCGTCCAGCTGGTCCATACCTTACAGATCCTAACAGTAAAGAATGATCCCAACAACTGCTCAGCTAAGGCGAGGCCACATTGCCACAAACAACCAACCACACAACCAACCACACACCAGATGCCTAGGTCCCATCACAAATACACAAACAAAATGAACAAGATAACATGGTCCTCCAGAAATTGGCACCCTCCTACTGCTCATCTTATATTTATTCTGACAGAATTTGGTCTTACCCTCAAGTCTCCTGTTCCAGGAAAGTACTCCCCGTATTTATGGAATGAGACGGTCATCACACGATCTGTTGTATAAAAAGCTTCCTCAACACCATCACCATGGTGGATGTCTATGTCAATGTATAAGACTCTCTGATGATACCTGAAAGGAAGGCACAGTAAGCCAGAATTTGGAAGTGGGTTCTGGTTTTTGTTTAAAACTAGAAAGGGAGGTTGTAAGAAAATGCTGTCAGTTCCCTAAAACTTGTCATAACATATCACAGACTTCAGTCATTTTTTTTCATAGCTTTCATGCTTTATTGCTGATATTAAAGGGTCAACATTAGGATATGAAGATGTCAGAAATGTGCAGATTTTATAACTGGATCACTTGCATGCTTAGCTAATCCCGTTATGTTTTTAGAGAATAAAATACTTTAAGTGTACTTCTATTCAAAAGACAGGGAAGACTAATTTTTTTGGGGGGGGGAGAAAAAGTTTATTCCAATTACAATTTACAGTCTAGTCTACCAGCAAGGGAAACAAAGCAGGATCCTGAATGTTGGAACTAAAACAGACCCATGGAGGAATGGTTCTTCTTACAACAAATGTTCAACCTTCTTACCCCACAGCCAGTTTAAGCATCCAGACCCCAGAAGGTCACGTCTCCTTTGGCTAACCAAGACAATCTAGTACTCTGAGATCTACCGTTGTCTTTACACTTTAAAAACAGGCATACGTTAGCTACACATTCACAACTAAAGATTATACCAATTGCTACAGTAGAGAATTTCAGAATTGCTGGGTTTGGTGGCATACACCTTTAATCCCAGCCATCAGGAGGTACAGGCAGGTGGATTTCTTGAGTTTGAGGTCAGCCTGGTCTGGAGAGCAAATTCTAGGAGACCCAGGGCTACACAGAGAAACCCTGTCTCAAACAAAACAAAACACAACACAACACAACAGGGAGGGAGGGTCTGGAGATGGCTCAGTAGTTAGCAGTACTGGCTGTTCTTCCAGAGGCTCCAGGTTCAGTCCCCAGCATCCACATAGCAGGTTCACAACTCTCTGTAACTCCAGTTCTAGGGTATCCAACACCTTATACAGACATATGTGTAGACAAAACACTAATGACATAAAATGAAAATAAATCAATAAAAAAATTTCAACATTATAAAACAATCCACGGGCAACTGTAACCACCACAGTACAGTTATTATCTTTATTCTTTAAACAGCTGTGAAGTGAGCAGAGCTGTGCGTTGTTTCCTTTTCCCTGTGCTTGTTTTGATAGCTGTGCTCTCATCTAGGCTACCTGCCTCTGGAATACAGGAGTGTGCCACCCCCACTCCCCAGGAGTGTGTCATCCCTACTACCCAGGTGTGTGTCATCCCTACTCCCCAGGTGTGTGCCATCCCTACTCCCCAGGTGT
>NW_022196909.1:2892189-2913793 GCF_008632895.1 Mastomys coucha | reverse complement strand
AGGTGTGTGTCATCCCTACTCCCCAGGTGTGTGTCATCCCTACTCCCCAGGTGTGTGTCATCCCTACTACCCAGGCGTGTGCCACCCCCACTCCCCAGGTGTGTGTCATCCCCACTCCCCAGGTGTGTGTCATCCCTACTACCCAGGCGTGTGTCATCCCTACTACCCAGGCGTGTGCCACCCCCCACTCCTCAGGTGTGGGCCACTCCCACTCCCCAGTTTCCAATGGTTCAAGAATAAAATCAAACTCAGAGTATTTATAACATGACAGCTCTGTGACAGCCCAATGTCCACATCCATAAACACCTTTTACATCAGATGAGCACATTTATTTATTTATACATCATCTACAGCATCCTTTGCCCTATACTTAAGACCTCAGGACTGTGACAGATCACAAGTGCCCTCATCATTCCCTGATGCTCAATAGTCATAGCGACAACTCAAATGAACTCCTGGAGTCAATCCACCACAGAATGACATCACTTCCATACCTATGTCAAAGTGCCAATAAAAAAACTGTATTTAAAAAAGCTACTGGTGTTGGAAAGTTGGCCTAGTAGTTAGGAGCACTGACTGCTCTTCGAGAGAATCCAGGTCAAATTCCCAGCACCTACATGGTGACTCACAACCGTCTCTTACACCAGTTCCTGGGGATCTACTGGCCTCTTCTGTCCTCCACGGGCACTGCACACATAGACACACATGCAGGCAAAACACCGATACATATAAAATAAAATTTAAATTATTCACTGTTTAATGTAGTAAATGATTATCTTGTCACTGCGGCTGACTTAAAATATTTTATTTATTATCAAAAGATGCTGTTGCTCATGCAACATAAGCTGGCATTATCAAACCAGGCATTTATGCTCTTAAGGCACAGAAAAGCAACACTAAGAAAATCTAAATACTGCCAAACAGTGGGCTTCACCATAGCAGAACTTCTTCACAAAGTTAAAAGCCAAGCATGATCAATGTGGCCATGGTGTTTAGATGAACTGCTTACCAAACCAATTAAATCACGCTCAATTTTACCAGGTGAACAAATATGTACAGAACTGAGCTTGCTCAAAACTAAGCTATGAAAAAAAAAAAAAAAAAAAAAAAAAAAAAAAAGCAGCAAATCTCTCAGAGTTGAAGCCACTGGAATAAGCTTCAAGTCAATGAAGGTGATTTCAGGTATCTGTTGGCTTTGGTGAGTCAGATGTACTACACTTAGGTGTTGTTTATTTAAGGTCAGTAAGTTAACTCCTGAAATGTACCCGTGGAGCAAGAGCATCACTCTCAAAGCCTACAGAACGCAACTGCATCAAAGCTGAAGTACAACTCACCACAGCGCTACAGCGAACCGTGGAAAATCAGCTGGTTTATGGTTATAAACCATAAACCGTCCACACTCCTAAGGACCGTCACACTTCTGAAAATCAGCTGGTTTATAACCATCCACACTCCTAAGGACCGTCACACTTCTGAAAATCAGCTGGTTTATAACCATCCACACTCCTAAGGACCGTCACACTTCTGAAAATCAGCTGGTTTATAACCATCCACACTCCTAAGGACCGTCACACTTCTGAAAATCAGCTGGTTTATAACCATCCACACTCCTAAGGACCGTCACACTTCTGAAAATCAGCTGGTTTATAACTGTCCACACTTCTAAGGACCGTCACACTTCTGAAAATCAGCTGGTTTATAACCATCCACACTCCTAAGGACCGTCACACTTCTGAAGTGTGAACAGCAGTGAAGGATAACTTCCAAAACCCCTTCAGCACCGGTGTGTCTATGCATCGGTGTGGCTATGTATCACAGTACACATACATATGTGTGGAGGACGGAACCTTACTGGACGAGGGGACTGGGGTCAGCAGGCTACCACATGGCTAGAAAAACTTCTAACACAGACCTCAAAGTTTTGTCTTCAAGTTACTTTAGCATTCACATTCCTGTGGTTCTAGCAGTCATCTTTATTAGCTAAGACTCCTGCAAACCAAATCCAGAGACCATTTAACAGCAGTCTCAGGCACTGTCTGCCTTCTTCTCCCACAGCAGTGGTCTACTTCTCACACTTTTGCAGTGGCTCAAACAAGCCCTGGAAGACTCAGCATTAATTTATTATCATTTACTTGATATTCTTTAAAATCATTGTTTTCTTTAAATTAATAGATCTGAGCACAGGGAAATTGAGTTTGGATCAACTTACTTCAGTAATTCAAGGATGGCAAGCACAATATCATTAACATAGCAGAAACCTGACGCTTCTGACTTCTTGGCATGATGTAATCCTCCAGCCCAGTTGACAGCCATATCAGTTTGTTGCCGGTTTAACTTCACAGCCCCAGCTAAGGAGATACATGTTATGGTCTTTATAAAATATTTAGAATTAAAAACAATCAGATTACACAAAATACATACAGCGAAGCCCTATTAAATATGCCATGTGTAAGCAGAAAAGGTTTTGACACTCAAAAGCAAAGGATTCTAAATTCAGGAGCCTAAGCTTTCCTCAGATGACCATTTCCCTCAGTTTACCTGCATGGAAAGTCTTACTTTCCTCAGATAACCACTTCCCTACCATATACCCAACTAAATCACAGTACACATGGAAAGTCTTGGTAAAACTGCATAAAGAGGGAGAAAAAGGTCTCTGAGTAAAAATACACAAACTTAAAAACTGGGTTCAAGTATTAGTCATCAAACACTGGCATTTTAAGGATCATACTGGCTACTCTGCACCTGCGATGCCTCCTAAGAACTCCAGGGAACATTCAGTCACCAGTGCTGTACCACTGGAAGGGGGTGGACTCTCTGAGAGCCGAGACCTGATTTTAGTTTACTGGAGGTCTGATCTTGTTTGAAAGGGATATTGGAATCCTCTTTTCTCCACTCAGTCACCATGAGGTAGACCAGCTTTCTCCCAATTCACATACCATATGTGTAAGCTGTCACAGTCCCCAAGGACAGGCCCAGTTATGCTCCCCAACTATGAGCCAAAATAAGCCATTTTTTTACAAGTTGCCTCAGGTTTTGTTACATTAACAGAAAACTGAATAGCAACATCATAATCATCCAAGCCTCTAATCCCAATGATTGAGAGGCTAAAGCAGGAGGAGTTCCATAATATCAAGGTCAGCCAGGCTCCACAGTGAGCTATAAGACAGCCTGGGCTATTGGCTGAGACTGTCTCAAAAACAAAACAAAACAACCAACTATCATCATTAGCTGGAATGATAGCACATGCCTGTAACTGAGCATGTGGGAGGTAGCCACAGAGGAGGATGAGGCTGGGGCCCACATGGGTGATACAGCCTAATAAAAGCAAAATAAAGCAAACAAAACCTTACTACATTACAACTTCTGTTTTAGACAAAAACTACAGACACCATAACCCCTTCAGATTCCCCTGAGTCTGAGTGACTCCGGATACTCACCAACTGAGCCACCAGTGGACAGCTGACAAAACTCAAAGAGTCCATCAAACACGGGACAATCTTCTCCCACGTTAACTGTGGAAGGTGAATTTCATTAAAGTCAACCTATTATCAAGTCATTGAAGGCTTTTTCTTATAAACTATTAAAAATATTTGTTTTCGGCAATCATAAGTAGTAATATATTTCATGATAGCAATGTAAAATTTGTAATATTAAAACTTTACCTATGAATTTTAAGCTCACAGGGAGTAATACATCATAGTAGTAATATAAAACTTTTAATTTTATATTATAATGCTTATTTTGCTCAAGATAATTAAATTATCATCCATAGAATACCATTACCAAATCTCATTAGGATATTTTTGAAGTAACTCTACCCAACCACCACCAACAACAAAATAAATCAAAAGCCTACATTAAAGTAAAATAGGCACAAATCTGGTTTTCTCTTTAAATATGATAGTGAATTAGCTAAAGATTAAATGGCTGCAACTCCTTTCTAACTCATCTTACTGGCCCTCATACACAGTATCCTTGACTCTGAGGCATATCTGAGGCATGTGAATATCAAAATATTAACAGTTACTTTGGGTTTTTTTTGTGGCTAAAACTGACTTTAGAATGAATTATTCAGTTTCATGGAACAAAGATACAGAAGAAAGGGTACGTAAGACAGATGACATGTCACATGGTCATGACACGGTTGGCTCCCTGTGCTGAGAGGAATAACACAATAGAATGTATGCTTGGCCCCTTCCTAGTCATTCTTCACACCCCAGATCACACCTTAGGAAGAGGGCAGGTGCTTTACAGACCTACAAATTACAGGTACTATAAAAAAAAAAAGTTTTAGTTTTTTGTTGCTCAAATACAATTTAATATGAATCAGCATTATAATGGTTTAAACAAATCCTCTTTTACCCAAGGGCTACCCATAACAGTGTAAATCCCAAATAAAAAACCCAAAAACAATAGATAGAATAGCATCCATCCCATTATAGCCTTGAATCAACTAAATGGGATAACCTATGGTAGGGAAATATGACATTCAATGAACTTGAGAAATCCTATCATCTCCACTGAATTAAATCCAGCTCTCACTGAGGAAATGGGCTCCAGTACTAAGCTCCGAAAGACAGCATTCCATGTTTCAGGATATTCGGCATTATTTCTTCAATACAGTTTACTACCAGTCTCAATTAACAATTTACTTTCGCCTATAAACGAAACCATGTAAAAGAATAAAAAGAAACACTAACAAGCCAACAAAAGGCAACACCTTAACATCACAGAACAGTGTGACTGGAGCACACAGAAGGTGAAACGGGACTGTTAATGCACAGAAGCAGGTGGAGCTCTGTGAGTCTGAGGCCAGCCTGGCCTGCATTAGCAAGCTCCAGGACAGCTGGTTACAAAGTCAGACTGTCTCAAAAAACTTATTTAAAAAAAAAAGAAAAGAAAAGAAAAGAAAAAAAAAAGAACGAAATATATTTTCTTTTGTAAAACTCTGTGATCTCCCTACCAACCACAAAGTTATTATGGATGCAAAATAAAAAGTAAAAGAACAAACTTAAAGAGGTTTGTATTCTAAAGTAACATTAGTATTGGTCCAATGAACTTATGAATTAATAATTATATTAATATTTTAATTATGAAGAAAAAACACCTATTCAGGCAACTCTGACCAGAAACCTTAAAAAGATTAATTTACATTCACCACTAGTAAAATAATTGTTTATAACGTACATCTCTGCATCTGCTTACTGTACTCAGACATGTTGTCTGGCCTTATTGATCGTAGAAACTTGATGTACTCATCACTGTGGTATTTTGTCATTTCTTCAGCAGTGGCTTTATGAGGCCTCTGAAAAGAAAAGCACCAGGCTGGTGTTAAGTATCAGTTGTTAAGTTTCCATGATCAGTCTCTCTAAATGAACCGATCCGCCTGAGTAACAAGTTACAATGCTAATCCAAGTTCAGACATTTGTCTCCCAGGAAGCCCCTCTCCAAGCTAATGCAACTCCTACTTAGGAAAAACAGCCTCACGTTCACACTCTTTCCCATCAACCTCGCTGCTCTCTACCCACTGGCTTCCATCAAACGTTTCTAAGACATTCCTTAGCCTTCTTTTATTCTAATTTTTATTCTGAAGAGCTCAATTTCATTTACGACAGACTTCTACAAGGCTTCCCATTACACTAGCACTCTTAACTGTTTCAAGCCACCTTCTCCTGGAGTAGTTAAGCCTTACCCTACCTTGCACTTTTTACATACACTCCTTCCCGTGTTATGCAGACTTTTAAGGGAGATGTGTATCTTACACCACTTTCTACTTACCTTGCTATCATTAACACTATTTCATATGTATGTTAACCAAATAAATATTTAGGATTAATTTTCTACCAAACTCTTGCAATAATCCAGGTCAATCTTCTTAAAATTACATTGTGTTTACTTATTATTGGAGGTGTGTCCTTAAGATAACTTGGGGGAATTAGGTCTTTCTTTCTTTTCTTTTTTTCTTTTTTTTTGGTTTTTTTCAAGACAGTTTCTCTGTGTAGCCCTGGCTGTCCTAGAACTCACTCTGTAGACCAGGCTGGACTCAGAAATCCGCCTGCTTCTGCCTCCCAAGTGCTGGGATTAAAGGCGTGCGCCACCACTGCCCGGCTAGGTCTCTCTTTCTACCATGAGAGTTCTGGGGAAGGAACATAGGTCTTCAAGTTGGCGTCAAGCACCTCTGCCTATTAAGTTTTCTCACCAACCCCAGGGTAACCGTTTCTAGCAGCACAGGCAGCTTAACAGTATTGTCACAAAAATATCTGGCTAAGACTGGGAGGTGATTGAAGTGATCAGAGGGAAGAGACTGCTACTCCAATTCCTTAAGCTTCCTCTGAGGAACACAGCCAATGACCTGTGTTCATTCAGATCTTCTCATCTACTACATGCATTTCCCACAGCAGCATAAGAAGAACTTTCAAATACTAGTTTAAAAACACAGTGCCAACTAGTACTTACATATATTTCCATTTTTCGGTATAAACCATAATTTAGCAGCAAGTTATGAGTCATCCGGATTCTATGAGGCTTCATGGGATGACCCTGGCCATAATAATAATTTCCAATATCACCTAAAAGAGAAAAGATGCTTATTAAATGCCACCACTGACATGTGTCTAACATCAAAAACATTTATTTAAAGCAGAGTTGTTAAAAATTATTTTTGTAACATTCAAATTACATTAGAAGTCTAATGTACTATGCAGATTTTATACACACCCAGATTTACATTCTTTGAAGAGAGGAAGTTTTTCTGACTTAGTTTTTCCAATTTCCCTGGTTTGGTTCCTTAAGGTGAAACCCATTTTTAGTGGATTTTTGATGTTCATTTTGTAAATTTAGATACGTAAGATGTATTAGTAGGGTCTTATTTGTCAGCTAGTACTGCTTCTTGGATAACTTACTGGCACCCTGTAGAAATCTCTTACAGTCAAGCTGGTATTATGGAAAAGCTTAAATATTCAGTGTTGACAAGTAGAAAACTCAAGCATTTTTCAGGGTACTAAGGACATTCTCGTCCTCATTTCTCAGGACTACACAGTAGTAGCCTGTACATTAAAACATCTTAGATGCTGTGGTGGTTTGAATAGCTTGGCCATGGGAAGTGGCAGTATTAGGAGGTGTGTCCTTGTTGAAGAAAGTGTGTCCTTGTGTAGGTGGGCTTTGAAACCTCCTATGCTCAGTCTCCACCCAGTGTTGAAGAGACTTCCTCGTGCCTGCTACCTGCCTGCCTGCCTGCCTGCCTGCCTGCCAAGGAGTCTCCTGCTTGCTGCCTTTGGATAAGAATGTAGAACTCTCAGCTCCTCCAGCACTACATCGGCATGCATGCTGCCATGCTTCCCACCATGATGATAATGAGCTGAACCTCTGAACTAAGCTAGCCCCAGGTAAATGTTTGCATATGTAAGAGTTGTCTTGGTCATGGTGTCTGTCCACAGCAGTAAAACCCTACCTAAGACAGATGCCAATGTCTTAAAACAACACACAAAAAAATGCCAAAATCTGATTTTCGACCACAAAATACTTTTAGGCAAGGTTTTACTACTTATCATAAAATGTTGACAATGAGAAAGCTTGTCAACAAGCTTAGAAAAATTATGTATTACTTTTTCTAAGGTGAGGGACACTATTTACTTTTGCATGCTTGCATGCTTGCCTACATGTACATAAGCAGACTGCATAGATACCCGGTGCCTGTGGTGGTCAGAATGTGTCAGATCCCCTGGAAATGGAGTTACAGATAGCTAGGTGCTAAGAACAGAACCCTGGGTCCTTAGTAGGAGCTGCCAGTGCTCTTAAATCCTGAGCAATTTCTCCAGCCCTACAAGGAATACTTTTACAATGGACTTATCAAACAAGAAATAAGAAATTACTATTAATATTATAGTTTAAAATGAAATCTTCATAATTTGTTAGGACAGTTGACCTGATTTTAAAAGCCTGCAGATCTTACTGTTTCAGCACAGGTTTCTTGTTTCTTCACGACAAAAGACAGCCCCCAAACCTCATATATCTGCCCTTACAAGGACAAACCTTAAGCAGGGTATCTAACATTTGGGGAAACAGAAGCAGAGGAGTCTCTGAGCTCAAGGCAAGCCTTACACACCTTCAAACAGGAAGCCAGGCTGGCCAGACAACACATTAAGATGTTCTCTCAAAACTAAACACCCCGTTTCAAACTCTCCTCTCATAATACCTTTTCATTTGTACAGTAGCCATCAAAAATGCAGAAAGTTTCATACTATCTACTTGACAATAATCTAGGAAACATTTGCTGGTTTTCCCCCTTGAGACAAAATTCTAGTTATGCAGTCCTAGTTAGGCGGGCACTGAATTCATGATCCGACTGAGAGACCACTGGCTTCTGCCACCAGACCCAGCTGAACATTCAGTTTTATAAAGCCTGTCTTCAAAGAGTATGAATCTGTTGGTATAGTACCTCCGATTTATTTAGTTTCATTTTTAACACAAATGATTTATAAATTTAGGAGCATTATGCTAACTAGTTTTTCAAAGGTAAATGAAAACTTCAGAACCAGAAAACAATACATCTTGTTGGCCTATTTAGCAATGCTTTATTATATTATTTATTATTTAACTTTAAATTTAGATATATTTTGATCCTACTTTCCCCTTTCCCAAATCCTTCCAGATGCTCTCCCTACACAGCCAACTTTAAGTTGTAGTGTCTGAGAAGTAACAGCAAGAACATTTACCTAGTACTCAGCACCATCTTTTATTTCTCTAGGTTGTGCCACAACTTTAGAACCGTCGAGAAGCATGTTAAAGAATGTAGCCAAAAATATATATCTAGCAGACAGAGCTACATTCAGATTCAGGAAGAACAGACCACAGGCAGAGCAAGGGCAGGGTCACAAGAAAGTGACAGCAGGACAAGGGCTAACGAGGAGAGAATATAGTATAAATGCTTTCCATCAGCATCATTTTTGTTCACTTAAAGAATATGAACAAAATGGATGGCTTACCTAATTTATGAAGTTGATTATCTTGTAACTATGAGAACCTTAACTTTATATCAATATATACAGCTTTCAACAAACTTCTGTCATAATTTTGAGGCCTATTCTCACTAAGAATATTCATTCGACCTGAAAGACACATATTCCCAAGGGCAGCTGAGCCACACATGATGACGTTTTTCAGAATCCCTCCAAAGGCTTGGGATATTCGGAGGTGGAACATTTCTCTCGCATGTATAGGCCTTTGGTTTAATTCCTCTGCACAAAAGGGAAGAGAAGGGGAGGAAATGCAGAGGGAAAGAAGGAAGGGGGAGGAGAGGAAATGTACGGGGAATGACATGGGGCTTCTAACTAGGGAGGGAAGACAAACACAGGACAAGGAAGGAGGAGGGGAAAGCAACAGTAAGGATGTCTCAAGGATCCCGCACAATCATGCCACCGTCCTCCTGCACCTAGAATACACACAAGTCAGTGCATTAATATACACACTCCCTCCAGGAGCCATTATCCATTAAAAAGAAAAAAGAAATACTAGCATGAGAAGCCATCTTTGGAGTTGCTGGTCAGGATTATCCAAGAGACTCCCCAAACTTTATATGCTCTTGCCCTTGGTTGCCCTCTAGAGGTAACTGCCTATAGCTGAGGACATCATGCACTTCAGACGCAGGCCCAAGAGGCCCCTGCGCTGGACAGGACTGAAAGCCTAATTCTTCCTGAGAACTCCCTTCGTATTAGCAGGAGTCATGCAAGGTTCCAGAGGAGGGAAGCAAGCCAGTCCTACCCAGGTATGACACCTATGCACCAACCACAGGAACAACCACCATGCCACCACAAATGTGCAGTAGTGGCATGCAGACCTTTACAGTAACCAGCAGCCTTCAAATCAGACTTAAGATCCATTCAGCAAGAGGGAAATCATGCCTAATCCTGGAAACCTAGCCAACTCAAGACTACTGAAGTCATGATCTTTGAATAGAATTTACAATTCCTATTTCATAATCCATATATATATATATATATATATATATATATATATATTCTACACATTTGTCCTTGTAAACACGGGTAGTCCTCACCCCTATAAAGGAAAACTTCTTGTAGCAGAGACCATTACAGAAAACCACAACCAATTGAAATGCAGAGTTTTGGAGCCCAGTACCAAGTGACACATCTACAATACAACTCCTGCACCTTAGGGTCAGAGGTCACTGCGAAGAGGGAGAAGGGTTTAAGGAGCATGAAGAACAGGGAGTTTACTGTAACACTGTCGAGTAGACATGTCAGGAGCTATACCCACAAAGTCTCACCAACGTGACTGGCTAAACATGACCTGAACAAGGACACCAACACAGGCTCAGCTCAGGAGGCATCAAGCCTAGACAAAGAACTACAAGCAACTAAGTAATGAGGACAGGAGAAAGAACCTTCTCCAGGTAAGGGCCAACCCATTGGCTAGCCAAGAACAAACAGCCAGCTCTAAACACATACAAGTGACTATATACACTGAGCAGGCTGTATTTATGTATTTAGGAATGTAGATAAGTAACAACAATTAAAGAAATCCCAAGGTATGGATTTGAAAGAGAACAGGTAGAAGGCTACTCAAGAGGGTTTGGAGGGAAGAAAGGGAGGAAGAAAATGGTGTGATCATATTATAATTTCAAAAACAACAACAAGAACCATTTTGTGAGAAAGGCACCTTAAAACCAGCCCTCTAGCGGCAGAGGGTAGGTGATTCTGGGAGGAGCAGGAGGAACAAGGATTTCTAATGTTTCCTGCTCAGTATTGGTTCTAACTAACTATGGCTATTTTGTAGTTATCTACAAATATCTATAAGGTATCTTCTTAATAAAAAACCTTTTGCCTTGTTCTTTTTTAAGAAAATGTTTTCTGAACTGATTCTTTTAAAATTTTATTTAATGCACATGGTTATTTTGCCACACGTATGTCTGTGTCTGGTGGCCATGGAGGGCAGTATCAGCGACCCTGGGGCTGTAGTGATCAACTCCTTTGAGCAAGCCGGGTAATGGGAATCCAACCCAGGTCCTCTCAAAGAGCAGCCACTGTTTTAAACCGCTAAACCATCCAGCCCTGTTGTTAAAATGTTTAATCCCAACCTGGGGTTTCTACCCTGCCTTTGACCATTTAGTTCCCAGATAAAAGATACACACAAGCTTTATATTTACAATAAGCCTTAAACAGCACAGGAGCTGGGCAGGTATCTAGCCTATATGTGATTAGAATCTACTTTCCTATTGATAACCCCGAGTTATTGCTGATTATCTTTCATCCGAGCTCCTCGTAACTCCAATAGCCCAGTCCTGAGGGCTATGTTTTCACGGCTCACCTAAGCCATGGTGGCTTCTCCTCCATCTTTCACCTTCTTTCCCTTTTGGTTCTATTTTGAACCCAAGCCCAGGAATCCTAAGCTCCACATCTGCCTTTTTTGCTCAGCTATTGGCTGTAGTCATCTTTATTTACTAGTCAGAAATAACTTGAAGGCAAGGCCACATACTGTTACTCGGGTCTGCATGCAGACTCCAGATCTTGGAAATACACAGCAAGACCAAACCTCAACACATCCCTTCTTCTTTTCTTAATTTCGTGTACCCATGGCTCTGTTGGTTACATAATTTGGGCATTTAAAATGTGATCCCATTTTTGTTCAAATACTTAAATACAGTTTTACCAATCAAGAATATCCAGAAAAGTTTGACTCAAGATAAGAATATATAATGTACTAAAACTGGGACAACATTCGATAATCAAAGGTATTTCTGAAGTAAAAATGTATAATTATCAGTTAGTGGAATAAACACAATAAATTGAAATTACATTAACTCAGGATAAACTTTTGATTCTGAGTGAACAAAAATTTCATATCATTGTAAATTTTAGGACTGTGAAATGTACTTTCACCCTGTACAGAGATAAGCTGCCAAAAGTAATGGGGGGTGAGGGAGAAAAGAAAACAAGAATAAAAAGACTACTGTGCAACTTTTGTCTGCCACACATTAGCTCTGTAAACCTTCCTCTCTGAACCGAGACACCCCAAGTCTGGGTCTCCACACTGCTCGCCACTGCGCTCCTTCCCTAAGCCCACACAACATTAGCTCTGTAAACCTTCCTCTCTGAACCCCGAGACACCCCAAGTCTGGGTCTCCACACTGCTCGCCACTGCGCTCCTTCCCTAAGCCCACTTCCCCCAAACCTTCAAATCTCAGCTTCCCTCACCTTCCTCATAAGTAATAGCTTGTCGGGGCCCAGCAGTACACCAGGAGGGCCGGCTCCATCAATGTCTTCTCAGGAACAATTCCTGGGGGCTGTGTCTCCATACCATCACCTTCAACAAACACCTCAGAATTTACCACTTCTCAGCTGAGAAATACTACTACTCCCTGGGCTTCAGGGAATTTTTGAAAATATTTTCATTTGCTCTAATAAAGATCTCAAATACATAATAGCCAACATAGATCCCTTGATTCCATACAATCTCAATGGACAGTCTGAGGCCCATCTCATGCCCAGTCCAGAAATCACCATTCCCAGCACTAACCCGTCTTCCAAGCCACCAACAAGTAGTTTTGATGTATTTTTTCTTGCTTTATAAACCACTCTCAATGTACCCAATTCTATCTAAAGACGACCATTTCATTTCAATTTAAATAGACAAATATGTACTTAATGCTTGCCTCTAGCCTACATTCTACTTTTCACCAATTTTCTTAGAGTCTAGCCTCCACTTTAAAAGCTCCAAGACACAGGTCAAAAGCTCTTTCAACCAAGCTTGCTGTGCCTGGCCCTTGGGGCTCAGCCCAGCATCCCTATCTCTGGGCCCCTTGGGGCTCAGCCCAGCATCCCTATCTCTGGGCCCCTTGGGGCTCAGCCCAGCATCCCTATCTCTGGGTCCCTTGGGGCTCAGCCCAGCATCACTATCTCTGGGTTGCCCTTCTGTTGGGTATGACACATCCCAAGGACTTGGCCTTTGTAATTTCAAAGGGAGGACTTTTTAAAGACTGGTGCATATTCTTCCTTAAGATGCTAGTTTTATTACTCCATCAAGGATTCCCTCTTTTACTCTATGACAAACACCCATTTCCTTCTTAAGTATCTATATGGGACACAGCAGGGACTTAAAACAATCTCAAGTTTCTGAACCCCAAACTGACTTCTTGTACAAATATAAACCACGAAACCAGAGACCGACTAACCAAAATGGTGAGAGTAGCACTTCAATGTAATGGTGTTGGGGTGATGTTTCTGTACACTGTGTGAAGATGTGTCTCTATCCTTCCCCGACTGCCTAAGGCATCTTCTGATTAATTAAAATAAAAAGCCTACAACCTAAAGCAGAAGGCAGGATAGTAAGGTAGGACATCTGGAAGAGAGAGAACTCAGAGAGAATTGGCGTGGGGTGCTCCCCATTCAGACTTGGAGGAAGTCGGTTGTGGGAAACTGAGAAGTATGAATGAGATAACTGAGATGTGAGCTGGTTGGGAGTAGGGCTAGCTTAAAGCCTAGGCATTCATTCATAAATATAAATAAGTTCCCATGTCATTATTCAGAGCAATGGCGGTCTTAGAAATCCCAAACTGTTACATAATGACTTCACATTTCATTTTGCTAACATAAGAAATTTTGCTTTTTTCACCAACTCCAAGGATTTTAAGAATTTGCTACCATTTAATTTTGCTAAGAAAAAAACAATTATTAATACATTGTTTTTAGGGACAGAAGAACAAAACTCTGTAAAAGAAAAAAAAAATCTTTGTATTCTAGGTGTTAATCTTTCTTAGACATTAAAACAGAAACCCATGTGGGAAGTATGAAATTTCACCTGTTTTCGTCTATAAGCAGCAGAACCCTAACCATCCTCCTGCCTGTAACTATAGAACACTTAATGGAATGGATGGGCGGGAGAGTAGGTTAAGAGCTTCTATTGCTCTTCCAGAAGACCCAAGTTTGGTTTGCAGCATCTTCATGGTAGGTCACAACCACTCCTAAACATCAAGGGCACCAGGCATACACAAGATGCACATACGCCAGGCAGGCAAAGCACTCATGAATATAACACTTTTTTTTAAAATAAAGAATATATATGAATTTTTATGTGAATGAGCTCTACCTACAATATTCCTAAGAATTCACTAGTCATTTCTTCATCAATAATTCAAAGTCCAAGTTTATAAATTGTGCTCTTGAAACTTTAATCCTAGTGGGAAAAGAAAAACTTCAGCCATAGATGTGACAGGCAAAAAAACAAAACTGGCAACTGAGAGCCAATGAAAGCCTGTGTGAGAGGACGAAATGTGAGGTAAGCATGGACCAGGGCATTCTGTGGGAATTATCATCCACCAACTTTACATGCTATGTGGTGACAACATCGACAACACTGGTATTCAGACTGTCTTAGTCTGCAACCGAAAAATACTTATCCATTATGAACCATAAAGCAGTCAAAAACCCATGAAACTACAAAAAACAGCTACCCAGCAGCCGGGCGCTGATGCTGAGCGCCTTCAATCCCAGCACTGAGGAGGCAGGTAGATCTCAGGGTCTACAGAGCAGGCTCCAGGACAGCCAAGACTACACAGAGAAACTCTGTCTCAAAAAAAAAAAAAAAAAAAAAAAAAAAAAAAAAAAAAAAAAAAAAAAAAAAAAAAAAACAACAAGAAAGCTTCCTAGCTAGACACTGACACACTGACACTACTATTTAAATAAAAGTAAATCAAACCTGACAACAGATGGACGCTCTGTAGACTCACTTACCCTGGGAAATAGGATTTTGGTAACTGTTATAGCCTATATTTGTGTTGCTAAGTACTTTCCACTGGACTATGCCTCCAAACATTTTGATTACCATTATCTCTATCAGAGAAAATAAACAAAGCATAAAGCAATTGGTGTTTAATTATATAAATTATACAACATTCAATTCTGTTATACAATATACATTAGAAGGCACTACATGATTGGTCCCAAGCTTCCCTCTAAACAAGGCATAGTTTACATTTCTAGATAAAGTATTAAAAACGTGTGCATTACAATTAGAACTAAGTGTGGCTCCATCTGCTAAATTACACTTAAGTAGAGAAAAAAGGGGGGGAAAAGTCAGAAAGGATCTTAGTGTCTACATAATTAGCTTTATGGCATTTGATGAAGCATTGATCTTTCAGTATAAGAGATTAGCCAACATTCTGAAATGTGTTTCTGGGAATTATGATGACCAGAACAACTCTGATTTCTCTTCTGAGGTTTAGAGATAGTTAATATGCTCCTATCTTAAAAGTTCACAGACCAGCGAGCGGTACAGAGATCTGACAAGTACAATTCTGAAGACTGCAGCACACGTGGAGAAAACCATATTCATCCTCACAAGTGTTCTTCACTAAGCACACGGGCCAGCAGTGAAACACTCATGAGTTGTCAAGAGGCTCTCTGGGGGCCTGCCGCCCTGCTAAACCTCCCTCTATCAACCAAGTTAAAGGCAGGTAACTAAGACTGGCGTACTATTCAAGCCCCAGTACTACCAGCCTGGTCCACCACCAACCCAAGCCTTCGTGCGTCTGGCGTCTGAAAGTCATGTACTTTCTTGCACCTTTTGTTCACAATTTAACAACGACAAAGATTGCTGCCACTTTTATAAACTAACAAGAAGAGGGTTTTGGTAATAAAGACAGAAGTATAGAGAATTCTCTGTAGATAACTATGACAGCAATTTATATATCTTCAATTTCTGTTAGCTTCCCCCAATGCAAATACTCAAAATGAAAATAAGTCCATCCTAAAAACAAGTCAGGTAAGAACCACAGACAGACAGACAACCCTGAAGATTTCCACCATCAGTTATACAGCTGGTCACATACGACTAGGTAAAGCAGCTACATGGGCACAAGTCGAAAATCACATGACTGAAGACTACCGCCATTCACACACCTCATCCCCACGACCAGCGTCTATCCCACCCCTCAGCAAAGGCTCATCCCTAGGCATGAAGCCAGGGAGGAGCTGCTCAAGACACAACGTACTCTGGTTCCCCATCAGGCCTGGGGAAAGTGACATGTGACGTCATCACCGATGACAGACGCTGACAGGTGGAGACTGAGCTGTTCCCCAATAGTTCACCCTTTCCCTTGACTCTAACCTCTAACAAGTGCAAGCCTTTACTTTAGAAAGGCTGTCATTTCCAATGGGTTAGAGAATGCAGGTCAGGGGTATGCCACAAAGCCAACTTCATAATGTAATTCATGTTTAAACCGACGTGCTCGCCCACCTCTGTTCTCCATGATGTTGAGCTTCAAATAAAGATGTAATACAGATGTAGTCCTCTCAAACTACCAATTAAGCCAGGCCATGATGGCACATGCCTTTAATCCCAGGATTTGGGAGGAAGAGGCAGGTGGATCTCTGTGAGTTAGAGCCAGTCTGGTCTACAAAGTGAGTTTCAGGACAGCCAGGTCAACTTAGTGAAAGTCTGTATCAAAAAACAAAACAGCCATTTAAAAGGCCTTTTCCATTTTGGCCTAGCTTTCTATAAGCTTTTTAATTTTCCAGCCAATGACAGGTAGCTATTTCATTTAAAGCTTGTATTTAAAAGATTCTGTCAGTTGGGCGGTTGTGGCGCATGCCTTTCATCCCAGCACTTGGAAGGCAGAAGCAGGCAGATTTTTGAGACCAGCCTGGTCTACAGAGTGAGTTCCAGGACAGCCAGGGGTACTAATACAGAGAAACCCTGTCTCGAAAAAAACCAACCCCCCCCCAAAAAAAGATTCTGTCAAACCAAGAAAACGCACAACTATTTTCAAGTTAAAGTCGGTTTCATTCAGCCTAGCTCTCTAACCTATCTCTCCAAGACGCTGACTTCAATACACGCTCCCAATTTCGTACTGCTTTGTAGAGATCAAGCGTTCAGTCAATGACGTTCGATAGCTCTGTCAAATTCCTTATTATTTCTCTCAGTAGTTATCTATTAATGACTTGGGTGAAATCTGTACAGGCAGGACACTATTCCACTTAGTGTAACTGAACCCAGAGACTATTACTGCTCATACTCCAAATTAGAGAATCCTTACAGTCACCTTGTACCGCTCACTGCATTGTGAGCTCAGCCTGTTTGGAATATTTAGTCCACTTCTCAAAGTTTCCTGCAGCAAGGTCTCCACCACACTAGGACAGACTTCCTAAGCAAGACGCCGGTGCTCTTTCCTAAACCCCCCAGAGCAGGGTATAATTGCAGATCGAACAAAGAGCAACAAAGAAGTGGGTGGTAATAACCTCCCAGAGACATGCCAAGAGACCCATCAAACAAGAACAACTGCCCGCTTCCCTCTCTCCCATCACTTCCCCACAGGCCTACCTACTTCCAGCTCAAAACCCCCTTAATTGTCACCGGGGAAGCGCAGCCCTTCCATTTGAACCCAGAGAAAGTGGAGCTCCAAGAACACGACGAACAAAGGCGAGGGATGGAGTCCACGCAAAACACCAGCGAGACAGCGCCGCTCTGCGAACTTGGCCCCCGGCCAGCTGCAACTCCTCCGCAGCCCCACCCGGGTGCCGGGGTCCCGGGTGAGGCTGGAAGAGCGGCGCGGACAGATCGGGGGCTAGAGGGGGTACCGGGAGCGCGGGGGAGGGGACAGGGTCGTGGGGCGGAGCTCCAGGCCGCCGGCTTTGTGCAGTCAGGCCCAGGGGGTGCCGACTGGGGTTCCTCGGAGACCGGTCCGAGGCGGCGCACCCCAAACCTGCGCGTGGCCGAGAGGAGGACCCGAGAGGAGCGAAGGCGGGCGGGCGTCCCCGAGACGCGACCGCCGGGTAGGCCGTGTCGGTGTCCCCGCGGGCTGCCACCACCCTCGACCCCCCGCCGCGCCCTCCCCGCAGCCCCGCGGCAGGCTCCCGGGCCACTCACCGTCATAGTAGTAGCACACTTTCTTCTTGCCGCCTCCTTGACTGTACGCCATGGGCTCGGGCCGCCGCCTCCTGGCTGCGGCGGCTCCTCCTCCAGCTGCTCCCGCCCGCCGCGGCCCGGCGGCCAGACAAGAGGGCTGAGCGGGGACGGCCGGTGCGGCAGCCCTCGGAGCAAGGGCGGCCCGGAGCGGAGCGGGACGGCGGCGGCGGGTGCCGGGAGGGCCGTAGGGCGCAGAGCGGGCTGGGCAGCGGCGCCGACGCGCGACACTCGGCAGGCGTAGGCCTCCGGGCGGCGGGGCTGCGAGGCGGGAGCGACCACTGCGGCTGCGCGGAGGGGGGGAGCACAGCTACGGACGGGAGGAGGGTCCGGCCGGGGTGGACGCCACCGGCCGGGCCGCGGCAGTGCTCCGTATCGATTGTCACCCACCGCTTGGAGGTGCGCACAGGCGGACTTTGGCCCCGGGCTTAGAGTCCGGGGCGCGCAGCCGTCAAGATCACCCCTCGGTCTTACGCGCACTGGTTGCGCCTGCACTGAGCCTGCGCACTCCGCACCTGCTCAAACGTCTCCCGGGCTGTCTAGACCCCTCCGCCAGGGCTCACGCCGCTCCCCTCCCCCACCGCCGCGACGCTCCGGCCTGAGCCCGCCACGTGCCGCGGAGACCCCAAGGGGACCCTGCTTGAGATCTCCCCCCGGGCTGCTCCCGGGCTATCTGGTGGTCGGATATTCCCACGTGTTTTAATTCTCGTGTTCTCCCTCATCGGCTCCTGATAACTACTCTCGAGTTACAGAGAGTTTAATGGCAGACTCCTGGTATCTCCTGGGTTTAATAAGCATTTCTTGGACTCAAGTACAAGCACGGTTTTCAACATCCATACCTGATCATAATAAACACCATCTAAAGTGTCAAAAGTGCTGGGATGCACGTGCCATGTCCATCTCCTTATAGATGTGGGTAAAAGAAGGAGTGTAGTGCTCTCAAGTGCTAAATAATAACTATCTGAGGACCGAAGGGGTGTCGAAGTTTTCCAGACTCCATGCGCTTTGTCTGCTGCATCTGACTGGATGTGCTACTAGCCAGGCAATTCTAATAGCTTGGTGTTATTAAGCACCTATCTAAGCCAACCTGCTTAGAGGATGCGTAAAGAATGGAAGCTGGCCCGGCGGTGGTGGCGCATGCCTTTAATCCCAGCACTTGGGAGGCAGAGGCAGGCGGATTTCTGAGTTCAAGGCCAACCTGGAAGCTGACTGTCTAATGCAGTACTCCCATACCTTAACTTATTATTTACAATTCCAGCTACAGGCGCACACCGCTTCCTCCCTTAGGAGGAGGCACTGAAGTAAGACCCATACTGAGTCACTAACAAAAATGATTATTTTTCTACTTTCTGATCCCCAGGACTCTTCATACTTAGGGCTCCAATCCCCCAGACTTTATCCCAAGAGACTTAGAATCACTCCAAGGTACCCCTCACCACATCCACTTCTCTCCCAAGCCTGTATTTTTTAACAAGACCCTAGGAGATTAACATGGTTGTTCAGGGATCACAGTGGAGAGAGCTCCCTTTGATGTTAAGGTTGACTGCGGAGTGTTGCTGGCTGCCTTTGCTCTATCGGTTCCCAAGCCAACCGTGCAAGGTGCTGAAAACAGAATGAGATGCCTGAGCAGGCGCTCTGGCTCTTCCCCGGCCCAACGCAGGGGGAAGTAGGAAAGACTTGACTTCTTCAGGAGACTTCTAGCCTCTCTCCCCCTACCATCTGTTTTTTGTGCTTTTTAATACTATGTGCCTGTTTAGCTCAACATTTAACATGTTACCGTTGCCCATAACTCCTTAGCTTGTCTCAGTCGGACACAGTTTCACAAGAGGACTTTGCCCTGAACATAGTTATTTCTCTAATGCCTGTGACTTCCAGCAAGCATTTTGAATTTTTTTATTTTTGTTTTTATGTGTATGAGTACACTGTAGCTGAACAGATGGCCATGAGCCATCATGTGTGTGGCTGCTGGGAATTGAACTCAGGACCTCTGCCAGCACCGCTCGCTCTGGGCCCTGCTCGCTCTGGCCCCCCTCACATAATTCACTGTAGCTGTCTTCAGATACACCAGAAGAGGGCATCAGATCTCATTACAGGTGGTTGTGAGCCACCATGTGGTTGCTGGGATCTGAACTCAGGACCTTCCGAAGAACAGTCAGTGTTCTTACCCGCTAAGCCATCTCGCCAGCCCCTATTTGAATTTTTTAAGAGGTCTTCACCCATAAAATGAGAGTCTTTCTTATGTGACTATCAAAACCTTCACTTGGGAGGCAGAGGCAGGAGGATTTCTGAGTTCAAGGCCAGCCTGGTCTACAGAATGAGTTCCAGGACAGCCAGGGCTATACAGAGAAACTCTGTCTCGAAAAATCAAAAAAAAAAAAAAAATCCACATGGACTAGTACTTAAACCATATGAACAGATGTGCTATAATATCCATTTTGATAAGAATGATTATAGCTGCTACTATTCCTTGCATCAGTAGACCCCAACTTCAAATGTCAAGGAAGAGATTGGACAAATCTTTCAATTTGTTGCAGAACTTGTGATATTACTTAACAATTATAAATGACTAGATCAAGGGATTTTATTCTTAGAAACCAGCATGAATTGAGGCTGATCCACAGGTCAGCACTTTTTGTCACCTTAATGTCTTTAAGCATCTCCAATGAACTTGACCTAGACAAGGCCTGTGGGATATACAAACTCCTTTCCATCGAGCCTTTCAAAAGATCAAGTTTCTGGGAATATACAAAAGAAGAAAACAAATTAAGGGCATAGATATTAATAGAATGTAAAGCTAAGAACTGTCCTCTGCCTTTAACTGTATTCCACGGGCTCCTGTTTCTGTGTTGTCACAGCCTACAAGACTGCCACTGAGTCCTGATGGCTTTGTAAGCATGCTCTTTGTAATGCATGCCCAGAGTCCTACACACTTTAACTCATAAATTGGAACAGTAATATTATACATTAGAAAAGATCATTTAGAACCTGAATTTATGTACCAACTTAAAATCATACATTAAAAAGATTTTTGAAGCAAAAGTTATCTACTGAACTACCTAGTTGGTCAACATCATTCTTAACTTTCATTTTCCCAATGGCCATGTCAGTATCTGGGATGGTTCGTATATACTCAGCCCAGGGAGTAGCACTATTAGGAAGTGTGGCCTTGTTGTGTGTCACTGTGGGCATTGGGTTTAATACCCTCATCCTAGCTGCCTGGAAGCCAGTCTTCTCCTAGCAGCCTTCAGATGAAGATGTAGAATCTCTCAGCTCTTCCTAGATCAGGCCTGCCTGCATTCTGCCATGCCCCCACCTTAATGATAATGGACTGAACCTCTGAACCTGTGAGCCAGCCCCAATTAAATGTTGTCCTTATAAGAGTTGCCTTGGTCATGATGTCTGTTCACAGCAATAAAGCCCTAAGACACTATCCAATTGTCCAACTGAAAAATCTGAGAAAAATGTGTGCAACACAGTAAAGAATCAGAAAAAAAAATGGTTCCCCACTTAGTTGCCCATTTGTTTTTACATTGATACGTATTCTCAGTTACTATACTGGGTGTCATAATGACAATTTCTTTCACATATAGCATGTATGTTAGCCACAGTTCTCTCTTGTGCTCTCTCTCTCTCTCTCTCTCTGTCTCTCTCTCTCTCTCTCTCTCTGTCTCTCTCTCTCTCTCTCTCT
>NW_022196909.1:2891712-2892146 GCF_008632895.1 Mastomys coucha | reverse complement strand
TCTCTCTCTCTCTCTCTCTCTCTCTCTCTCTCTCTCTCTCTCTCTCTCTCTCTTTGTCTCTCTTCCTCTCCTCTCCCATCCCCTTGCCCACTCAGGCTAGTCTCCTTCTGTACCCTAATCTCCCCTTGTCTCTATGTAATACAATTCAGTCTGTGTTCCAAGTCAAATTTGAACCTCATGGATCACTGTATTTGTCCAAGCTCTTCCCTCCAGCTAGAGGAGTTCTGCAGGCCATATCAGAGTGTGTTCTCATAATAGTTGCTCTGAGTTTCTGGAGGTGAAGGAAGGATCCTTCGTCTAGAGCCACGTAGCCTCTACTTCAGCAGGGACCTTTTAAAAGTTGCTTCTCACCACTGTGCGAGTCCAGAGAAGAGGGGACCTTCTCAGCTGTGCCTCTTCCTGTCTCTGCCTCTCTTTCTCTCCCTTCCTGAGTC
>NW_022196909.1:2877170-2891544 GCF_008632895.1 Mastomys coucha | reverse complement strand
TGGAGAAGAGGGGACCTTCTCAGCTGTGCCTCTTCCTGTCTCTGCCTCTCTTTCTCTCCCTTCCTGAGGGAGAAGAGAGGACCTTCTCAGCTGTGCCTCTTCCTGTCTCTGCCTCTCTTTCTCTCCCTTCCCTTTAGATTACTTGTTACTGAAAGCACAGTGCCCATTTTCTGCAGCTTTCTATCTTAAAGCAAGTTTCTTACTCTCTGCAGTTACAATTACTTTTCTGGGGGCACAGTCCTTCACAGTTGGGACTGAGCCTACTGGTACAGGCTCTAGACTGACTCTTCTGTTTTACAAAATCTCCTTTTTGTTTGTTTCTAAAACTACTGTTTCTGAATTATTATTCATATTATAAAATTTGCTATTCTCAGAAACTTTGGGCAACTCCAAATTGGGCATTGTACGTTACTAGGGAAATTAGGGCTCCCTCTTGGTGGTTTTAGTCTTGATAATATAAGAATTAAAAAGCTGACATGAGTTTCAGGTCACCAGAATTATATAGTGAGACTTAGTTTCAAAGAAAAAAAGAGGAAGAGGAGGAGGAAAGAAGAGGAGGAAGAAGAAGAGGAGGAAGAATAAGAAGAGGAGGAGAAGAAGAGAAGCAGTAGTTGCCTGTGCTGGGACTTGGCATCTCTTAGTTCATAATAACTGGCACGTTGATGCTTGTCACATACTGTACTGAATTAAATCATATAATATAAAATATCACACCACACCTAAAAGATTATAAAAATTCAGATTTCCTCTTAATTCTGAGGATTGGTCCAAGACCCATCGTGACTAAGATTGCTGGAGACATTGCCATAAAGGGTGCTCTCTCAGGAGGTTCCTCTGGCCTCCCTAACTCTGCCCTCCCTCTCTTGATGGGTCCCCCCTCCCTATCTATTTCTCATCATCACTTTCTCTGAAATTATTATGTGTATGTGCTGCCTGCCTGTAAGTATGTGTGCCATGTGTGTTCCTGGTGCCGAAGGAGTCCACAAATGGCATCAGATGCCCTGAAACTGGAATTACAGATGGTTGTAAGCCACGTGATGTGGGTACTGAGAATCAAACTTGGGCCCTCTGAAAAAGCAGCAAGCTCTTGCCCAGAGCCTTCTCTCTGGTCACTCTTACTCCTAATAAAGCTCCTCAGCAGGCTGAAAAGGGAAGCCTCTACTTCCCTGTAAGGCACCTTCATGTTCAGATCTCCATATATTATACTGTTTCTGTTTGATGTTGTTCCCTCCTACTTAATACATTTCATACCTGAAGGAAATTATGAATTATGCCAGTCTCCTGACTGGACTAACAACAGCTATTCTTCTTTTATTATATTCAGCATGAAGGGGTCTAGTCTTTGGGGCAGATGTCAAGTCTACCCCCCAAGGTCAGAGATAATTCTATTCTTTAAACAGGACTCAGAGTAGCCAAGCTGATTTTATCTTTGCACTGTTGTTCTGGTCAGTTTTACCTCAGTTTGACACAATTCAAAGTTATCTGAAAAAAGGAAACCTCAATTAAGAAAATGACTCCATGTGCCCGGTGCAGTGTCGCATGCTTTTAATCCCAGTACTTGTGAGACAAGGCAGGTAGATCTCTTGAGTGTGATGCCAACCTGATCTACAGAGTGAGTACTAGGCAGCCAAGGTTTACAGAGAAACCCAGTCTCAAAAAAGCCCAAAACCAAAACCAAACAAAAAACAAAAAGAAAGTAAGAAGGATAAAGGAAAGAGAAGAAACAATAAGAAAAAAGAAAATACCTTCAAAAGATTGGCCCGTAAGCAAGCCTCTAAGGCATTTTCTTCATTAATGACTGCTAGGGGAAGGCCCAGTCCATTGTGGGTGGGGTCACCCCTGGGCTGGGGTCCTGGGCTCTGTAAGAAAGCAGGCTGAGCCTTTGGTAGCAAGTCAGTAAACGGCACTCCCCAACCCCATGGCCTCTTCCTCAGCCCCTGCCTCCAGGTTCCTGCCCAGTGGGAGTTCCTGTCCTGACTTCCTTTGATAATCAATAGTAATAGAAGTTTAAATCAAATAAACCCCTTTGCTCCTAGTGTGGGTTTGGTCCTGTGTTTCATCACCACAATAGAAAGCCAAACTAAGACAAGAGTTATCTGGGAAATGCAGGGTTAGTTGCAAAGCTTTCACGGCCTCTGAGCCAGGGTTTTGAAAGGTAGGAAATGAGGTGAAATCAGGGAAAGGATACAACTCATTTCCTCTGTGAGGATCCAGATGTACATTTCCAAAGGTTTTCATCCTGGCTCATTATCTAGACCACATCCTCTCTTACAACCTCCCAGCAGGAACTACTTTAGGCCATCAGTAGAAAATAAGGAACCAGAGCTCCTCCCACAGTGCTAACCTTCGAAGCAAGGACATTTCATTCACGCTGCCAGCAAGGACTATAACACTTTACGTCGGGAGTCCCTGCCCCTAAACTGCTTAGCCAAGAGTTATCTCCTGACCTCCTCGGATCTTCCCTTGGCTGCATGTCACAGATGCTAGCAGTCTATGCCATCTTTTCCGTCTTCTCCTCTTAACTACTTGTTCCTGAGGAATTAGGAGTTGAACATGATATATGCTTTAAAACTTTCCCCATATTATACTTTTCTCTAGATGGTGGTGGTGGTATGTGTTTGTGTTAGCAATATCAACCCACATTTTCAGAATTATGTTTGTAGAAATATGGATTCTCTAAAATCTTAACATTTTCTTCCCTAAGGATACCTTATTTGTTTCTTTATTTGTGTGGAAACAAAGCTGTTTCTCTGCTCCCAAGATCACAGAAATTTGAATCCTAGCCGTGGTCATATGTGACTTTTAACTATTTAAGGAACGTGAAATTGATTATATCAGGTCACACATGACCATAGCCTTCTTCCTGAAGCAGCCACCCCTACTTACATGGAGGAGTTAGTTAGAATATATGGTTATGGAATTGTCCTGAATGTGATTTAACTGATCAATAATGATTACCTGAATTTTGAATGTCAATCATTTGCCAAAGAAAAAAATTGGTCTAGATGACAGTATATCTAGATGAGCCTGGTTTAGTGACTAGATCACAAAGAAATCTCAGATAGGAATCTTAAAGAGTCATAGAACATGAAGAAATCAAGGTAGTGCTCATCTGGAAGCCTCATCCACATTGTCTGCCTCCACAGTGCTGCTTCCACGGTGCCATGCACACTGCCAGAGGAGGAAAGTGATTGTACCCATTAATAAGCTCCAATAATGATCGCCTTGATCAGATGTGTACAAGGGCGAAATAGTGGTATTAATAACATGGACGTAACACACTGCACTCTGACTGAATGTAAGACCTACTCCACAAGATGGAACTCATACTTGGAACTACTACAGAAATCAAGAACTTGTGCTGAAACAGGTTATAGGCCTAGTGGGTGAAACTACTACTATTATTCTGCTAAATGGACATAGTATTGAACAGACTTCTAATGACGTATGGATAGACCTTTAGTGTAATGTTTTTCTCAGCCCTCATTCAAGCTCCTTTTTGGAATAGATAGTAATTAATAGAGAAACCCAGAACTGGTCAAGGTGGAGAGGATGAGAGATTGTAGAGTGTTCAGCTCTAAATGGGACATCACACCCCTCCTGCCAGAGTTTAGAGACCACGGAGCAAGAGCAGGACAGATAGTAAGAGCCAGAGGAAGTTTATGACTCCAGGGAATCAGTGCTTTCTGGGCACAACAGGGCAGATGCACAAATGAACCCACAGTGATTGTAATAGCAACCAGTAGACCTAGGCAAGTTCAAGCCAGAAAAAACCCAGCATGGAAAAGTGAGACGGTCATAAGGTCCTGTCCCTAGCGGAAGAGCTATTGTCAATTAATACCTGCTGGAAGAGGAGAGTCAGTTTTCTTTAAGAGTATGGCATATGAGGGGTTGACCATGCTCCAGTTGATGGCTGCACATCTCCGGGTATGAAGGCAGAACAAATTGGACTTGATGGGTTAATGATAAAGAGAAAGAACACAAACATGAGTAGGTGGGGTGTGGGGTAAGATCTTAGAGGAGTTAACGGAGAAATAAATGTGACCAAAGTACATTGTACAAAATTCTCAAAGAACTAATATTTTTTTTTTACATGTTGGGGGAAAAGATGCTCAAGGAGGAAGCTATTGGCTTTTTAAAACTACCTGATGGTTTATAGGATTTTAGAAATCAGAGGTCATAATTGAAGTCAATACTGTTTATCAGCCTCACTCCCCTGCCTATATATTGTTGATCGTGCCCTAAGTGCTATATGAAGTAGGTGGAATGAAGGTTGTGCTGGCCAACTTTATCAAAGTGATCAATAGTCACATATTCATGTGAAAATCTGAGTTCTATAAAAATAGAGTGGATTATTATAAGACAGATCTCTATCAGTCTTGAGTCTTGCATAGTTTTCCTTTGTGCACGATTGCAAGTCTTATCTATTTCCTGAGACTGATCAGTGTTTGCAGGTAGACATGCACAACTGAATGAGTCAAGGGCACACCGTGTTTATCATGTAACCTTCACACCGGTTTCTTTGCTCCTTTTCCAGAAGTGTTGGCCCATGGCACTGAACTTCTCTTTTGCAATACAATCTATTATGCCTGAAGATATCATCTGGGCTTATTACATATTCCACATGGGACTAGAAGCAAGGAAACTGTCACCAATATGCTGATGTTCATGCTGCTTGCTGTACTGTGAGCAGAAAATTCCCCCATGCCCCAAATCTCCTGACTTCTGCCAGCATCAGTGAATCTCTCGCAGGCTAGCTCATTGGCTTGCAAGAAGGCTAAAAGAATCTCAGATGTTTTACAGCTCATGACAACATAAAACCAAAGGATTGCTACCCTGGTGGAATTCTTTTGTTATTTCCTGTTCCCCAAGGTGGGGTGGGAAATTCTTGAGTCTTCCTCCTACACTTCGAAATTGCCAACAGAGTAGAAAATTCTAGATTATTTTAACCACATTTTTTTTTTAAAGTAGGCTCTGGAAATGTGAATTTAGATGCTCATGTTTACCCAACAAGTTCTTTTGTCCAATGATTCATCTCCAAGGTTCATTCTTTTTTTAAACTCCTTCCATTGTATATTTAGGTGAATATATTCATTATTGAGTTCAACTCCCTCGCCCACCTAACATAGCTGTAGCCATTTTGTTCCATGCCTGCCAGCTATTTCATATCGTTGCTGTACTATACCTGCCAGTCATGGACACAGAAAAATAACTTGACTCAGAGCAGGATCATCTTGACAACATACCGTGTCAGGCTCTGTATATTAGTCTTAAGAAAGTTGACAACTGTGAGCTCCACTTAGGACCAATCAGAAGAAAGGTCAATTAGAACTTTTCAGTCTAGTGAGTCAAAATAGTTTTAAGTCAGGGCTGATCACCGGACAGCACTTCCTGCACCTGCACATGAGCTTATTGTGTTTTTTTTTCCTTTATAAGCCAGCCCTAAACAGAGAAATGTTTAGAGTCATAGCCTCAGCCCCTGAGTTCTAAGCTATGGCCCTGATCAATCAGTCTTACAGTTTCTGTCCAGAAACCATCCTTGTCTGAGATCAGACAAGGTTTGTGGTTTGTGGGGCAAATCCTGAAAGTTATGCTCTCTGGAGATTTGTTCCATTACTTTCAGTTTTACTCAAACTTTCTGGACACAAACAAAGAACAAGTGGTTCTTCATATGACTATAACATTCATAAATGATCTCTATCTGCATTCCCAGTACAGTCTTTGTTTCTTTCAGAAACCACATACAGTCAGACTTAACTATATACATTACTGTTGCTTTCAAATTCCCACTAAAATGGCTGTTGAACTCCATGCACAGCATTCTATGGCTTTTGTAGCCCAGAGTTCCAAACTCTTCAATGTTCCATTTTTAAAACATTTCAGAAGAGCTAAGAACCACATGGTCAGGATTCTTCAAGCAACAACGCTACTTTGTGCTACCAATTCCTGTATTAGTTACTTCTCTGAGGGCTGTGATGAGCTACCTGGCAGAAGTAATTTAAAGGATTTAAATTAATTAAGTAGTTTAAAGTAATTTAATTGTTTTGCTCACGGGTTGAGGGGGATACAGTTCATAATGGTGAGAAAAAGATGGCAGCCAGAGTGAGACAGCTGACCATATTGCACGTATAGCCAGAAAGTAGTGAAGGACGATTGATGGTGCTTTCCTGGCTTTCTCTTTTCTCTTTTTATTTTCAGTCTGTGTTCTCGATACAACAGATGCTATCACCCACACTGAGGATGGATCTCTCCTCCTCAGTTAGTTCTCTCCAGAAATGCCTTTATAGATACACTCAGAGTCTCTCTCCCCAAATCTAGTCATGTCGACAGGGCACAAATGATAGAGAACCCCAATGGTAGAGAAACCCAATGAAATTTCTTTATGTGAGGAGTCTGATTATGATGTTGATTTACACGGGACACTGTAAGCTGCCAGTGTTAGCCGTACCATCACCTCCAGTGCCAGCCAGACTGTGAAATCAGCTGACACGGTCATTGCCAAAATTGTTTCGTAGCTCGCTTCCTTAGCTGTGTTATTCATTTCAGGGTTAGCCATGGCAGGGACAGCCAATGAAAAGTTCTTAGATGATGTTATCTAGCTGTTATGAATTGCCTGGAGAAAGTATGTGACCTTTGTAGTAGAAGACCAGATTTCGGAGTCACTGGCAAACTGCCCAGGCATGAGAGGGTTAAAATGCTGGAAACCTTAAAAGAAAAAGCTTGATTCAGGCTGCTGCGAAGCTTATCGTGAAAGCTTTATACTATAAAATATCCTGTTATAAAATTTTCAATCGCAAAACCAATCATTTCTGGATTATACTTTTAAAAAATCACCGATTGACATCAGATCCATGTAGGTCATTTTAATGGTTATGTATCACCTTGGCAGGATCATTGTGTCCATATATGTGTCATCAAATATAACTCTGAGTGTTACTTAATTTTAAATTTTAAATATTTAATATCTATTAATATAATATTAAATATTAATATATTATTTACTAATATAACACAGTTTATCATATTAATATAATATAATAGATAATAGAAAATAGGATTACATACTATATGTGTAATATATAATACAATTGATATGTAATATATTTTTATACAATATATTAAATATTCAATACAGAATATTTTTTATAACTTATTTAATTCTATTAAAGCTCTTCAAGGCTGCTGCTGGATTTCCAGCACATTCTAGATCCACCACTGCAAGTGAATGGCTTTACTGTGACAGATCAAAATAAAAATTTTTTTTTTTTTTTTTTTTTTTTGGTTTTTCGAGACAGGGTTTCTCTGTGTAGGCCTGGCTGTCCTGGAACTCACTCTGTAGATCAGGCTGGCCTTGAACTCAGAAATATGCCTGCCTCTGCCTCCCAAGTGCTGGGTTTAAAGGCGTGCGCCACCACAGCCTGGCTCAGATCAAATCTTGAGTTCAGACTCCATCTTAGAGAACCTGACTTAAGGTTAAACTTGAGTTAGGTAACAAACTGGAACCTAACACCATTTTCCATGTTATCCTCCAACAAGACCTGTGTCCAACACCAACTTCCAGGCTATTCCCCAACAAATCTGCACCTTCAGATTACAAGCCTACCTCTGGCACTTCACTTCCTAAAAACCACAAATCAGGAGGAAAGCAGGAGTTAAGTCTATGGCTCGGCCCCCAGCACCAGCCAGTTATATTAAAGGCCATAATGGCTGCCCAACCAGATGTTTGCCAGGCTAGATAGCCCTTTCTTGCCTCTATAAATGCTTGCCTAAAACTAGGCTCAAGGCTCCGTCTTCCCATCCTGCTGTGTCAGGGCTGACAGAGGGCCTAAACTCAAGCTTATAATAAAGACACCCTAATGTGACTGCATCAGAATCAGCTCCTTGGTGGTCTTTTGGGGCCTGATTGTCTAAAATGTTTCAATAACTGTCTGTGAACCATCACCCCACCCAACCTTTCATTGCACACATAACATATTAGTGCCAAAGTATCAAAAGTAGGGAGCATGATGGTCTACCAAGCTTTTGATATGATAAATTACTGTGCTGCATCAGTGAACGCGTCAGGCTTTGCCAAGACCAGCTTATAACCTCAAAGGTCCATCTGTTAACTGAAATCATTTGGGCCAGTGTACCATAACACCTCTTGTGCTTATCATCCTCTTGTGGATGAATTCCACATCCCTTGTGGAAGGATTACCTATTATTTTTATTAAGTTACTAAGCTCCACAAGAAAGAGTAAGAAAAAAAATCAGTTTCGTAAATTATGGTCTTATTAGCCTGTCTGGTACCTTCATTAAATTTATAAACTCTGAAACCCTTCCCCATTTAGCTTCTTCTGTAGTGTAAAGAATTTCCTTTGCTATATGGAAGGGTGCTGGTCTCTAACAGGTTCCCCAGCTGGGATTGGCCAGTGTTATTTAAAAAACCAATTATAGGCATGTCTATTGTGTTATTTAAATGCTAATTTCTGTTGTAATCTGGACATGGTATTGTAACGCTTATTTCAAATATCTCCTCCTGTTTCAAGGTTGTGTAAACAATGCTTACCATTTATTCTCTGCCTTGTCAATAAAATGCCCAATGTCTGGGCAGAAGAGAGAATAGGATGGGACTTCTGTCAGCTAGGGGAGAGGGAGAGAGAGAAGAGTAAAGGGATTTTGCCACAAGTAGTGTCCCAGAGACATGCTGGGAGAAAACACCTAAAGTCCAAAAAGCAAAGTCAACTCTAAAATGTAAGTATCTTGGGGATTTTGGCTGGAAGGTAGCCAGATTAGCCTAGAGGATTAGAATAGATCAATGCCTGTCTGGGTTTTGTGCTGTAAAGATTGATTAAATACATTTAGGGGTCTCAGGCTCATTTATTTGGGGGCTAGCCAGGGTGGAGATTAGAAAAAAAACTACACATTTTGAAAATTACTACTATACCCAATTACCTCATAAAGCAAAAAATATAACAAGCAAGCAAACAAAAATAAATAAATAAAAATAACAAAATACCAACAAAGTTTCCTACTAAATTATGCCCTTGGTTCACACTATTTCCCACTATAACACTTTAAGTGTTCACTTAGCTAGGTAAAGAGTCAAAGCAGGTCCACTTGTTTACTTTTTGATTCTTATTTATTACTCTACTAAAATGTAGGATAGGATAATATAAGATGCTAGATTCCATAAAAGCTAACTTGTAAATTGAACTTTAAGATATTAATGTTACTTTTTATATCACTTAAAGAGTGACTTTTATGATATTTTTCTGCTATCATCGTGCTTGACATTTGTACTCTTATCCTTTAGTTGACCCCTAGCAAAACCTATAAAATTCCCTTTCTTCTCTTCTTTCTTCCTTTCTTTTACTATATTTTTCAGAACTGTCTGTACTTTCATGGCTTTTATTAATATGAGAAATATAGCCTTAGAATGCTTTCCCTAATGGTAAATTACTTAAATCTTCACCTCTAAAATGTATTCTGCTAGAGAAAGAATGGTAAACAAACATAAAATTTTTTTCTTTCTTTCTTTCTGTCTGTCTGTCTGTCTTTCTTTCTTTTTTCTTTCCTTTTTTTTGTTTCGAGACAGGGTTTCTGTGTGTAGCCCTGGCTGTCCTGGAACTCACTCTGTAGAACAGGCTGGCCTTGAACTCAGAAATCTGCCTGCCTCTGCCTCCCAAGTGCTGGGATTAAAGGCATGTGCCACCACTGCCTGGCTTTCTTTCTTTTTTTTTTTTTTTAATTGGGGCTGGCTACAGTTTCAGAGATTTAGTTCATTATCATCATGGTGCAAAGCATGACAGCTTCCAGGCAGACACTGTACTCTAGAAGGAGCTGAGTGTTCTTCATCTTGATCCACAGGTAGCCAGAGAAGGAGACTGTCTTCCCACATGCATCCAGACTCTCTTCCACATTGGGTGGAACTTGGGCATAGGACCTCAAAGATCACCTCCTCAGTGACACACTTTCTCCAACAAGACCACACATCCTAAAAGCACCACTTCCCATGGGCCAACCATATGCAAACCACCACATTCCACTTCTTGCCATCCATAGGCTTGTTCAAACACATGAATATGGGGGGTGGGGCGTACCTAGCTATACCATAATGTAAACTACATCAGTTCAACTTCAAAAGTTCCCATAGTCCACCACAATCTCAACAATGTTTGAAAGTCCAATGTTCAGTCTTTTCTGAGATTCATTTAATCTCTTAATTGTAATCCCCTATAAAATTAAAACCCAAAAGCAGATTGTGTACTTCCAACATCAAAGGATGTATTTTAGCATTCTAAAGCATCATAGTGAGGAAATGCTGGAGCAAATCGAGCTGGGCAAACTCCAACCTCTGCATCTCCATGTCTGATGTCAAGATGCTCTTTAGATCCCAATTCCTTTCACTTTGTTGACTGCAACAACTTCTTTCTTTCTGTCTGCTTCCACTCCCCGTTAGCAGCTTTCCTCAACAGGTATTCCTCGGTTCCGGCATCTCTTATATCTTGGGGTTTCTAAAGCAACTTCAACTTCACAGCTTCTTATTCTAATGCCTGGGTCCACACGTGATCTTCTGGGCTCCTCCAAAGGGCTTGCATCACTTCTCCAGCTCTGCCCTCTGTAGCACTTTAGACTGCAATTGGCTCAAGTCCATTGCCACTGCTGTTCCTGGTGATCCTCCCATGCTACTGGCATTTCCAATACACTGGGGTCTTCTGCTGCAACTAGGCTTCACCAGGAGCCGCTCATAGGCTCTCGTTATGGAGCCAAGCCTCAACTTCTTTGCATGACCCCTTTAATCTGGGGTTGTCAACTGCAACTGAGGCTGCACTTTTATCAATGGCCTTTTCTGGCTTCTCACAGAACCAAGTCTTAGCTGCTCTCCATAACCTCTTCATGCCTTCAAATCCCTTACATACATTACTGAGTCTAGCTGCTCCCATGAGAGACAACCTTGGCCGCCTCTGGAACACAGCTTTTCTGTGCTCTCAGAAAAGACTTCCAAGAAGATTTTACTTCAGTGCTGCTGGCCTTTTCTTAATTACTGTTAATTTCTTAGATCCAGCTAAATAGCATCAATGTCTCAATAGCCCCATCTATTCTTGACTCTGAAACTAGAGTCATGTGGCTGAAGCTGCTGAGTGTTCCTGCTTGCTGCGACTGGAAGATGCTACAACCCCCCACCACCACCTCCCTTGCTCTATTACATCCTTCATTGCCTAAGCTTGGGTGTCCTAGAACTTGCTTTGTAAATGGCCTTGAACTCAGAGATCTATATGCCTTTGTCTCCTGAATGTTGGGATTAAAGGCATAGTCCATCACCCTTTGACCTAAGCATTCCTCTACTTGGAATTTGCTGTATGCCAGACTGGCCCTAAATTCGATGATCTGCTTGACTCTGCCTCATAGGATTAAAGGCATGTACCACCATGCCTGGACCTAAGCTTTACCGCAGTTTCCCAATCAAAAGCATGTGTTATCTCATGTCAAGTTCTGAATAAAAAGCCTGGTCTTCTAGCCTCAACCAGATAATAATAATGCCTAACATGATATAACTATCCCTTTTTCAACTGCAAACACATAAACAATAATTAGCTGGGTGGGATTTGTCCCAAAGTCACCACTTCCTTAATTACATTTAACATCCTTCAACATAGGAGTTAGCTCCATTGCAGTTCCTGGTTCTCTCTTAAAGTTTGGACCACACATTCTGTAAGTTTTCTTTCTATGCTTACCATGCTTGATCCAAATGCTCCTCATAAGAGTTAACCGCAGGACAGAGTCTAAAGTTGGTTGATTTGAGACTTCCTTTGTCAATGCAATTATTCTGAATCACCTCATCTTAACCTCAGGCAGACTCAGGAAAGGGCAAAAAGAATCCATATTCTTCAACAAAATATTGCAAGAACAGACTTATAACATACTAAAATTCTACTCTTCTGCAGTATCTAGCACCAGGCCTCCACAGTTTAAATCATCCTCAATCTCACTGTCTTCCATGCTTCTGCTAGTATGGCCCATTAAGCCACGCTTAAAGCTTTCTACTGCTTTCCAAAGTTGCAAAATCCTTATTCCTCCAAATAAAAACATGATCAGGCCTATCACAGCATACCCAACTCCTGATACCAATTGTCTTTATTAGGTTTCATTGCTGTGAAGAGATACCATGACCAAGGCAATTCTTATTTAAAAACAAATAAACAGACAAACATTTAATTGGGGCTCGAACACAGTTTCAGAGGTTCAGTCCATGACTGATCATCATGGTGGGAAGCATGACAGCTTCCAGGCAGATACGGTGCTCTAGAGGAAGCTGAGAGTTCTACATCTTGATCCAAAGGCAACCAAAGAAGGAGACTGTCTTGCCACAGGTAGCCAGGAAGGACTCTCTTCTGCACTGCATAATTCTTGAGCACAAAACCTGAAAGCCCATCCCCACAGTGACATACTTCCTCCAATAAGGCCACCCCTCCTAATAGTGCTGCTTCCCATAAGCTAAGTCTATTCAAACTACAACAACCAGTTAGTGCAGCCCACATGTGCATGAAGGGGAAACACAAATAGTCAGGTCCTCAAAAAAGAATGATTCTCACTCTGCACACAGCTATGAGCTCTAATAGCTCTTCAGCAAAGACTTAAAAGACAACAATCCCACCCATGCTGGGATTTTGGCTGGCTTGGTCTTGTGCAGATAACCATAGATGCTATGAGTTTGTGAGTATGATGGTGCTGCCATGTTCGGATGGTAACATTTTGCAGCACTCACTCCCGACAACCCCCAATCCTTCAGCTCTTAATTTCTGTGTCTTTTTTCTGTGCTGTTCCCTGGGCCTTGGTGGTGATGAGATGTTGGAATTGGTCTAGGGCCTCGATGTATTCAAATGCTAAACACTGGCCTCTAAGATCCTGTTGGTTCCTATGAGGAGATCCTCATGCACACCAAATGTTGCTATGTAAACTTGCTCCCCAAGTTAATAGGACAACAAAAGGTTAAAGCCTGTGATTGGGCAGTACATAAAGGTAGGCAGGTTTTCAGTTACCTTACTTGGGGTCACAGGAAAATACCAGGGGAAAAAGAAGAAAGGACAACAGGAGAGGAGGAAGCCACCATGAGAGGAGATGGACCATGAGCACATGGCCAGGAGAAACAGCAAGTAACAAGGGACATATGGCTGGGATGTGAGTTAGAACAACTCCAAAATCTGCCCAACCTAGGCTGACAGCTTGTAAATAAAATACCTGGACTGTGTATCTTTTATACAGGCCAGTTAGAATTTATAATTTCATTTACAGTGAGGTCACTACAGAGGTTTCTTTTAGAGCTGTGCGCTCAGTCTCTTATTCTTAGCATTTGACCAGATATAACCTCTGCCCACTGCAAAAAGAAGTTTCTCTGACCTAGGCTGAGAGTAACCAAAGTCTATAGGTATACACATTTAAAAGGCAATTTGACAGCAAGACTATTTATTAAAATGCTAGTAGCAGGTTCTACTCTGGGGCCTATGGCCTCTCCAGTCAAGGGCTTTACTATACCAGTTTACAACCAGAATTACAATACCATGCATGAAATTCTCTTTTGTGGATCAGGCTTCAAATTCAACAATAAAGTGGCTTAACAGTCATGCCACCTTGACAGTCATGCCACCTTAACAGTCATGCCACTATGTCATTAGTGGATGCAGTTTACTTGGAAGGTCCAGATTCCAGTGCTGAGTAAGACCATTGATATCTTTCTCCCCATCAGTCTGCTTAGCACTGTACAGCTATGAGAGCTAGCAAGCAGAGAAGGTTCCCTTGTACACTTGAGATTGCTTTTTCTGTGTCTTCCAGCCATAGAGGATGGTATCTTCAGCAATAGCATCTTACCAGGAGGTTATGGTAAGTAAAACAGGACAATGGCAACATCTCCTTTCATTTTATCACAGTATTTCTCTATCTCAAATCTATCCTCACTAAATGTCTAGCTTTTCAAGAATTGCACGTGAAGTGAAGCATAACTTTTTCAGATAAAATGTGGTTATCCCATAATATTCTTTTTACAGTTATTTAGGGTTAGAATACAAATATGGTTTCAAAACTAAAGTTTAGTTTACTCATAACTTCGCAAGAATGTGCATGCAAAATTACTGTCGAACTTATTTTGTTATAATTTTTTTTCATTTATGCACTCACCACACATGTGCACAGCCTGCATTTGGATACTTTCTGAGCAGTCAAAAGAAGGGGCCAGGTCCTCTGGAGAGTCACTGATTGTGGGTGCTAGGTATTAAACTCCTGGCTCCCAGAAGTCGAAAAACCACTTTTAATCATTCCATGCCTGGCTCAGAGCTCAGTATCAATATATAGATCAAGCTGTCTCAGAACTCACAGAGAACTTCCTCTCTCTCTGGAG
>NW_022196909.1:2872749-2877099 GCF_008632895.1 Mastomys coucha | reverse complement strand
TTTTTTTTTTTTTTGAGAGAGAGATTTATTATTATTATTATTATTATTATTATTTATTATTAGTATTATTATTATTACTTATTCATTTTACATCCTATTCACTGCCTCCACCTGGACACCCTCTCACACAATCCTTTCCCCATGCCCCCCGCCCTTCTACTCTGAATGACTGTGGAACCCCCTTCATTTCCCTCAACTCTGGCACATCACGTCTTTGTCAGGCTCTGCACATCCTCTCCCACTGAGACCAGACAAGGCAGCCCAGCTAGAAGAACATATCCTACACACAGACAACATCTTTTGGGATAGCCCCTGCTCCAGTGGTTCAGGACTGACATGAAGAAAAAGCTGCACACCTGTTACATATGTGCCAAAAGGCCTAGGTCCAGCCCGTGTATGTTCTTTGGTTGATGGTTCAGTCTGTGAGAGCCACGAGAGTCCAGGTTAGTTGACTCTGTTGGTCTTCCTGCGGAATTCCTATCTCCTTCAGGCTGCAATTCTTCCTCCTATTTTTCCATAGAGTCCAGAAGATCCACCCACTGTTTGGTTGTCTGCATCTGTCTGAGTTAGCTGCTGGGTGAAGTTTCTCAAATAACAGCCGTGTTAGTATGCAAGCATGATTCAGTAATAGTGTCAGGGATTGGTGCTTGCCCATGGGATGGGTCTCAAATTGGGCCTGTTATTGGTTGGCCATTCCTTCAGTCTCTACTCCATCCCCGGTCCCTACATTTCTTGTAGACAGAATAAATTTTGGGTTGAAAGTTTTGTGGGTGGGTTGGTGTCCCTATCAATCCAGGGTGGTGTAATCAGGTTTCCTGCCTGATTACAGGGGGGTGGCCTCTTCAGGTCCTATATCCCCAATACTGTGAGTCACAGCTAAGGACACCCTTGGGTGCCTCCCTTATCAGGAGGTCTCTGTCTCTTCCTGGAAATGTCTCCCCATGTCCCCACCCCAGTCAGTTGCAGATTTCCATTCATTCTCATGGCTATCTGGCCATCTGTTCCGTCCCTCCTCATACCTACCTGTTCCTGAACCTCCAATTCCACTCCCTATCTCCTCTCCCACCCAGTTCCCTCCCTCCACCTGCCTTTTATAACTATTTTATTCCCACTTTTAAGTGATGTTCAAATATTCTTGTTTGTATCTTCCTTCTTGTTAAGCTTCTTTGGGTCTTTCGAGTGTAGCATGGTTATACTATATTTTATGGCGAATATCCACTTGTGAGTACATACCACACATGTTCTTTTGGGACAGGGTTACTTTACTCAGCATGATATTCTCAAGTTCCATCCCTTTGCCTGCAAAATTCAACATTTCTTGGTTTTTAGTAGCTAAATAGTATTCCATTGTGTAGGTGTACCACATTTACTTTATTCATTCTTCAGTTGAGGGACATCTAGATTGTTTCCAGTTTCTGGCTACTACAAATAAAGCTGAAATGAAAATAGTTGAACAAGTGTCTTTGTGGGATGTTGGAGCATCTTTTGGGTATATGTCCAGAAATGTTATAGCTGGGTCTTGAGGTAGACTTTTCCCAGTCAACTGAGAAACTGCCAAATTGACTTCCAAAGTAGTTTTACAAGTTTGCACTTCCACCATCAATAGAAGAGTGCTCTCACTTAGGTTTTTGATCTTAGCCATTCTGATTGGTATAAGGTGGAATCTCAGGGTTGTTTTGATTGGCATCTCCCTGATGACTAAGGATGTTGATTTCTCTAAGTGCTTTTCAGCATTTGAGGTTCCTCTGTTGAGAATCCTCTGTTCAGCTCTGTTTCCCATTTTTAAATTGGGTTATTTGGGTTTTGGAGTCTAACTTATTGAGTTCTTTATATATTTTGAATACTAGCACTCTATTGGATGTAGATTGCCATTTTGTCCTATGAACCATATCCTTTGTCTTACAAAAGCTTTTTAGTTTCCTGAGGTCCCATTTGTCAATTATTGATCTTAGAGCCTGAGACATTGGTGTTCTGTTAAAAAAAATTCTCTCTTGTGCCAATGAGTTCAAGGCTCTTTACCACTTTCTCTTCTCTTAGATTCAGTTTATCTGGTTTTATCTTGAGCTCCTTGATCCAATTGGATTTGAGCTTTATACAAGCTGATAAATATGGATCAATTTCCATTTTCTACAGGCAGACTGCCAGTTAGACCAGCACCATTGGTTGAAGATGCTTTCTTTTTTCTACTGAATGGTTTTGGCTACTTAATCAAAGATCAAATCTCTATAGCTGTATGGGTTTATTTCTGGGTCTTCAGTTCTATTCCATTGATCAGCCTGTCATTCTCTATACCAATACCATATAGTTTTTATCACTATTGCTCTGTAGTACAGCTTGAGGTCAAGGATGGTGATTCTGCCAGAATTTATTTCATTGTTGAGAACTGTTTTTGAAACCCTGAGTTTTTTTGTTTTTTCAAATGAAATTGAGAATTGCTCTTGAATTCATGTCTGTGAAGCATTATGTTGGAATTTTGATGGGGTTTGAATTGAATCTGTAGAGTGCTTTTGGTAAGATACCCATTTTTACTATGTTAAGCCTATCTATCTGTAGGGTTACGGGGTCCCACCTCTGCTCCACCACAGGAGTCGTAGGGACTGTACATCATCTGCCCAAGATCTTCTGTCTTTTATCATCTTTCTTGAGAAGTCTGGTCTAATTTTGATAGGCTGCCTTTATTTGTTACTTGGTCTTTTCCCCTTACAATTTTAAATTTTCTTTGTTCTGTACATTTAGGTTTTCATTTATTATTATATGGCAGGAGGATTTTCTTTTCTTGTCCAATTAATTTGGTGTAGTGTAGGTTTCTTGTAGGTTTGTGGCTATCTCTTACTTTAGATTAGGGAAGTTTTCTTCTATGATTTTGTTGAAGATGTTTTCTGGCTCTTTGAGCTGGGAATTTTCACCCTCTTCTTTTTTATTATTCTTAGGTTTGATCTTCGCGTTGTGTCCTGAATTTCCTGAATGTTCTGGGTTAGGAACTTGTTACCCTTTATATTTTCTTTGGCCAACGTGTCCATATCTTCTGTGGTATCTTTTATGCATGAGATTCTCACTTCCATCTGTTGTATTCTGTTGAGACAGGAGTTTTACCTGGGCTCAGTGAGTAGGTTAGGCAGGCTGGCCAGCAACCCCAATGATCCATTTCCTCAAGCCTCTCTCCCATTTTTTGGGAGGGTGGGGTGCTGGGATCGAAAATCCTCAGGCTGTCCTGTCACAGGTACCTGTGGGTATACTGAGCCATTTCTTCAGTTCTGTTTCCCCAATCTCCCACCCTTTTGTTTTTGTTTGTTATGGAATTTCTTTTTGTAGTAGTTGTTTCTCCATTTGTGAGAAGTTACACATTTGTGTTTGTCTTTTCTGAGAACTACTGTCATTTGGTACACCTGCACAAGGGCATGTAAAAAGGAAGTTGGATTATTGTTACTTGATAAACTCAGGAAACAAGTACTCTTACATTGTATATTTTTTCAGCTTTTTGTTTGATTGACTGATCTTTGTGAGAAGGTCTCATGGTCTATCTCTGGTTTTCCTCCAACTCACTATTTATACTGGCCTGGCTTACAACTCACTCCACCTACTTCTGTCTACTGAGTGCTGGGATTAAAGACATTCGACACCATGACCAGACCATCTTATGTTAATATTTTTACAACTATCCTAGCAGTGCAAATTATTGGTTATTATTTTTGGTTTACAATATTTGTTTCTTTGTTTATTTGTTTGTTTTTTAAATTGAGTTTGGCTATGCTGTTTAGGCTGGCCTCAAAATCAAAATCCTCCTGCTTCAGCCTCTTTTGTGCTAGAACAGTACTTGTGTATCACCATAGCCAGCTCCAAAAGGGATTTTATATCTTGTTTCTCTGCTGTGTCCAGATCAAATCCCAGATTGTCTGTATAAACCTGCTTGTTCTCTTTACCAGGAGCCATTTCTCCATGTTTCTTTTTCACTCTTGCCCTTACCATTAAAGGATATAGTCCTTGTTTGTTTCATCTTTGTAGACTGTCTTATTGTCTGTGTTTTTCTGTTTTTTTTTTTTTTATAGTGAGACAGTGAGAACAATCCATATGTGATGTCTGTGCACAGGGCATCACCTCAGAAGACCCACATGTCAGCTTACAGGTGACTCCATTAGGCTCGTACCAGGAACCTAGTAGTGGCTTATGTCATCACCTCCCACCATCAGGTGCTGTGGGCTACATATAAAAGGATTGGCATGCCACTGTCTCTCCCTTTCCCTTTCCCTCTCCCTCTCCCTCTTCCTCTCCCTCTCCCTCTCCATCTGCCTCCCTCTCCCCTCCCCCTCCCTTTCCCTCCCTCTCTCTCTCTCTCCCTCTCCCTCTCCATCT
>NW_022196909.1:2860483-2872051 GCF_008632895.1 Mastomys coucha | reverse complement strand
TCTCTCTCTCTCTCTCTCTCTCTTCCCCTATGTGTTCCCGTGTTCACGGCCTGTCTCTATCCCCCTTTCTGTCTTTTTCTGTGTGCCATCCTCTTCTTTACCCTCATGGCTCTGCTCTGGACTGTCTGCTTGTCTACCTGTCTACTCATCTCCCTCTTCCCCTTCTCCAGGCCCTCACTCCGCTCTCTTCCCCCAAATAAACTCTCTTTTATTCCAGATCTGTTGCATAGCAGAATTTCTTAGCAGCACACCTCGGCATGTGTCTGCCAGTTATCTCCTTGCTGCAGCATTATATTTCAAAACATTGGTGCTGAGACTTGGGGGTGGGGCTCTTTCCATGTGTCTAGGCACACTGAAATCCATTTGCTGATATTTCACAGTGCCATACCCCTATTTTCTCTAGTATTTGGTCCTGTGTAAGTTGGTGTCCTTCAGTGTTTCAGTACCCGGTTTTTTCACTTTTAACTTTTAAATATCAGGCCATCTCTGAGAAAATATGTTGTAGTAAATATTTAAATCCAAGCCCAGGTTTTTTCCCTACCTTGGTTATTGAGTTCCTGGATAAAAAAACACACTCACAGCCTTTATATTTAAAATAATCCTTAAGCAGCAAAAGAGCGGGGCAGATACTTAGCCTCTATGCTATTGGAATCTACTTTCCGATCGATAACCCCAAATTACTGTGTTTTATCTAGGCTGCTCTTAACTCCGGTTGGCTAGCCTGCAGGGCCACATTTTTAAGGCTCAGCTAACCTGTGGCTGCTTCTCTTTCTCCCTCCTGCGTATTCTTCTTCTCCTCAAGCTTATCCTCTAATTCCAAGTCCAGGAAACCTAAACTCCAGCTGTCTCTTGTGCCTAGCTATTGGTTGTTGACATCCTTATTACCAATTGGAATTAACTTGAGGGCAGGGTCATAGGGACTATGAGCCGACTCCAGGTTTGGGGGGCTTGCATTCAGCATTACAATAGACGGTAAAAGATAAAACCTTAATAAAAATACTTAAGACTTCATGTATGGTGCTCAGTGTTTCTAAGCATGGTTACAGTGGTTTTGAAAATGATGGGCCCAAGAGATCATGGGACAAAATGCAGTTTGTATTCTGATTTGACGATTCTTATAACTACACTTCTATAGCAGCTTTACTCTGCTCATAGCACTTAGATGTCATGGGACCTAGAACCTAGTTCATGAATAATGGAATGAAAGTCACATCTGAGTAAACCAGTTTAAATTTAAAGTATCACTAGTGATCTCTGAAAAACCCCACATTCCTCACTGGGCAAGGAAGTGCATGCTTGCTTACCAGTCCATCATCCTAGCAATACCACAAGCTAGGCTCTACCTCGGTCTGTTCACTTCCAGGCCTCTTTGAACACTGTTGAAATAAAAGCTTTCAAGGAGTCCTAGCCTTCCCTTCCCTTCCCTTCATTTTGTTGTGATATAATAAATGCGTGTAACTATTGCTACCTCTGTTCAGCGCAGATAAGATGCACCATACTCCAGTGAGCTGTGCCGACTAGGCAGAGAATGCAGACACAAAGTCCCTTGTGTTCCGTGTCCCAGAGCCGCTTGCAAGCACAGCTTGGCGTTCTAACATCCTTGATTTCCAATTCCTTTTACACTTTTTTACTTTTGTAAAACAAAGAATCTGTGCACGGCAACAATTGCTTTCTACCATTCCCTGGTCCAAGCGGATCTGAATTCTGCAAGGCTCCTGGGGCAGTAGAGACTCGGGAAATTCTTGTGTTCCAAATAGAATAAAACTTTCTATGCTCTAGTCCTTATGTGGGTGTCAAAGGCATAGCTTCCAGAGAGCACCAGAGAAATCAGAATTGTTAACCATGCAGGCTTTCTTTTTTCAACAGAAGGGATATGCCTGCCTGTTTTCCATCCAGAATTCTGGGACTGGAAGTGTTAATTGATACTTGCTGACCTTTTGCTGATCTTTAGCTAGTCTACAGAGTCAGCCTTCACCTGAATCCCCCACCCCCGAATCCTCTGCATTGTTAATGCTAATCCTGAGCTTTTTCTCTCTGTGAACAGAACACATCTTTATGAAAGATGTTCCACAGTCGCATGCAAAAGCAGAGGATGGCCTTGTCAGGCATCAATGGGACAAGAGGCCCTTGGTCCTGTGAAGGCTCAAGTATAGGGGAAGGGGGAGGCAGGAGTGGGTGGGTGAAAGCCCTCATAGAAGCAGGGGGAGGGGTGGGATAGGGGTTTGGGGGAGACTGGGACAGGGGACATTTGAAATGTAAATAAAGAAAATATCCAAAAAAAAAAAGTCTGGGGGGAGAAAGAAAGAAGTTCCATGTACTTTGCATTCTTGATCAATAGAACCTATATTTATTCTTATGAGTTCTTCCTCCCTAGGCCTACATTCCTGAGCACTGTTCATCAATCAATAGAACTCCTGGTTAAAGGTCACAGGTGCTTTGTATAGAGATGTACTTTGCAGAGAGTTTTAATGCAGTCACTACTAATGCTTTGTTGTGATAATTGTAATGTGGAGATTTTTTCCTCTAAGTTTCACTGTGTGGAAATGTGTAGGAAAAACCAAAGGCTTGCTTAGACTCCAAAAGTTTTTGACTCAGCTTCAGCTAACGTTGTTTTGCTCTTGACTTTACCCAGATTGTATCCCTGCCAGGTGTGATGCTCACAGGCATCCCTGCAAATGGACTGATAATTTCTTCATTTTATACTTGCAAAATACTTTAGCAGGTGTTCAGATAAGGGATTTTTGGAGGTAGTGATCTCTTTCCATGTTGATCTTGTATGAATTAACAAAAGATAAATCATTTTTGAGGGGATATTTTAAATATATATGTGTGTGTATATGTATATATATATACACATATATATAAAACAAATAAGCAAAATATTTAAATCAAAGAAGGCATGAATATGTTAGACAATCAGAAAAGCAATGTCTCCAAATAATCAATGAATTGACAATTAGAATTACATGAAATTAAACCGACAGAGGAAATAAGAGTGAAGAGACAGCTTATAAAATGGGAGGAACTCTGTCAGATATCTAACAAGATTAATGTTTAGAACATGTAAAATGATAAACTCCCTCTGCAGATGAAATGAGCCAATTCATGCCAAATGAGAATATATAAAGGCATGTTTATTGGGAAACAGCTCACTGGGGGGTTTACCAACCTTATAGGAAGAGGTCAGTGAAGTCAACATGGAGGGGGACGGACACAAAGGGAAAAAAGCCTGCACAGGAAGGGAGGAAAAAAATGGGGGAAGGGAAGGAGGGAGGAAGGGAGGGCGAGAGAGCTCACAAAATGTGGGGATTAGGTGTGGAAGATGTTAGTTTGTAGGCAATTCTGATAGGTTCCTCCCAGGACCTAGCAAAGGCTGCTGCTGGTTGCAGGGCAAACTGTAGGTAGAGGTCCAGCTCCTCTACAGGGCTCTGGTTCTCCGCTTGCCCCTATGGCACCGCCCACCCTTTTCCATCTCTGTTCCTCTTCCTGTTTTCCCGTAGCTACCCAGCAGGCACTAAGTTAAGCATAGTCTCCTTTTGAAGACTCAGATTACAAGTCAGCATACCTGGTTTTTAGATTTTCATGATTACAGACCAGTGATTTCCAGGTATATGTAAACGTGCTCTGCCTTATGCTTGAAGCCCTGCCTTCCCCTCTCTTAAAAAGTCTTTTACCTCGCTGGGCGGTGGTGGCGCACGCCTTCAGTCCCAGCACTTGGGAGGCAGAGGCAGGTGGATTTCTGAGTTTGAGGCCAGCCTGGTCTACAGAGTGAGTTCCAGGACAGCCAGGGCTACACCGAGAAACCCTGTCTAGAAAAAAAAAAAAAAGTCTTTTACCTCTTTCTTTGAACTCTTCTCTCAAAACAACAACAATAAAAAAGTAGTATTTTAAGATTATGTTGTAAACTCTTATCTAAGGATTTGTAAATCACACATTGGGTACAGGTTAAAATTTATATAATCTGCAACAATATGTGGCTTTGTTCAGAGCTTGTTAAAAATATGTGTATGTGTGTATGTAACTCAAATTCAACTCTATGTGCATGTAACTTGAATTTAACTCTGGGTATGTATGAATGTAATTTGCATGCAACTCTCATTTGAGATATGATTTTTTTCGAGACATGGTTTTTCTGCAGAAACCTGGAACTCACTCTGTAGACCAGGCTGGTCTGGAACTCAGAAATCCACCTGCCTCTGCCTCCCAAGTGCTGGGATTAAAGGTGTGTGCCACCTCTGCCCGGTGAGATATGATTCTTAAATGATTCTCTGAAGAATGAATGATACCCTGGACACAAATAGTATGTAAACACAAAGACTGTTGTATTCTGCAGAAATCTAGCATGCTGGGATCTCTCATTACCAAGACAGACAACCAAGTGAGTTTGCAGGCCTGATTTAAAGCACATTAGGGGATTCTAGGGTCGGTGACCTTTATCTTCCTCCATCTCTAGGGACATCTCATTACCTGGGCATGGGGGCTGGAAACTGTCCTTGCTTCAGGCTAGGTGGCAGGGAAGCTTCCGATGCCAGGGCAGTTTTTGATTAGCTGCTTGAAGCCTAGGGTTTTTCCTAGTAACTGACTGGCCTGAGCTTGCCTGGACTTACCCAGTTCTTAGGCCTAGCGTCCTGGACTTCCAATTTAAAGCCTATGATGGAGTCAGCCTGTCTCAAAATATATGGAAAAAATAAATGTTTTAAAATAGCAACCATGTTGTTCACATGGCTTGCAGCCTGCTATATGATTTCACCATTTTGGGCTGGCCACATGGTATAAAACAGTAATTCTAAAACATATTTGTCTTAATGAATTCTCACCTTAGTAGACTAAGAAAGCATCAAGTCTCATATTTTAAGTTGGTAAGGAATTTTTTTATATGATGATAGAAATTCAGTTATATTTTTACAACATACTGTGTATTTGATTCAATCCTGGTTTAAAATACTCTTCTTATGATGATGAAATTTCAAGCTAAAGGTCTATTCAGATTAACAAAAGCAAATTTAAAATGTATGTTAAAGTATTTGTGTTTTGCTAGTATGTGGCCACTGCTTGCTGTTGGGGTCCAGGAATCACCTCACAAATCACACAAACCCTGACCTCAGTCAGACAGGGACAGTTTATTGAGCATACCCCAGAAGCCTGTTCAAACCAGTACCATGATCCAGTTTCAGGAACTAATGAAGTAATAAAGCTAAGACCTAACTGCCTGAGAATGTAAGGATAAAGTTCTGAGAAACAAAGTGTTGAGAATGTGGAAACATCTGCTTGTTTGAGTTCTGGGAATGTAGAAACAAAGTTTCAAAAATGTGAAAAAAAAGTTCTGGTGGTCAGGATGTGGGGTCAGAATGACCAGGCTGAGCTAAGACCAGCACCAGCCAAAACAAAAATAACTGGTGGTCGTGAGGACGTTAAGATCTACAAAAACACGTTTAACAATTCTCAAAGTAACTCCTCCTCCCCTCCCTGTGCTGAATTCTGAGAAAACCCATAAACTGTCACCCTGACCTTGATGTAAAAAATTCCCCGACCACCGAGCTCCTTCCTCCTCTAAGTGACTTTCCAGCTCAGCCCTTTCCCAGGGATTCAGGTGGATAAGGAAATAAGAAATTAGCTAACCAGGGTAAGCATAGCCCCTCTGAGCAAGCCAACCAATCCCTGAGGAGATCCTGTGTCCATGTGTTGCACCAATCAGAGTAAGCTAGCTAGCCCTGTTGCTGAAATCTCTGTTACTGAAATCTGCCCTTTAAAAAATATAAAAGATGTGTGCTTTAGAAGTTCCGGGTTGTCTCTCCCTGCGAGGCTGAGCAACCCCACGCGTGCATTGGATCAATAAACCTCATGCTTTTGCAGCGATCTGTCGTCAAGCTATGGTCTGTGGGGGTCGCACACTTAGGCTAAGACCTTGGGATCTTACACTAAACCACAACACTGACTTAAGATCCAACAATGTTTTCAAGCCCCAAATCCACAAATATCTGTACCAACTTACTTCAACAATCAGGATTTAGGGATAGGGGATTTCCATGGGATGCACCTTTGTTGTACATTTAGCCTGCTCCCATTGGCTGGGGCATTCAACTGTGGCAGGGGACCTGCCTTGTCTAACATTCATGTCCCATGTTGCCAACCAGGATGTCAGTAGCCCACATACATGTCTCTCTCTGCTAAGTAGGAAGTCAGTTCCCAGGGAGGTCTTGGGAACTTAAACATTACTGAGCCATTACTCCAATGGAAATTTTATTCCAAGTAGTTTGGGGTTTGTTTGTTTGTTTGTTTTGGTTTTTTAGAGACAGGGTTTCTCTGTGTAGTCCTGGCTGTCCTAGAACTCACTCTGTTGACCAGACTGACCTCAAACTCAGAAATCCACCTGCTCCTGCCTCCCAAGTGCTGGGATTAAAGGCGTGTGCCACCTCTGCCCGGCCTCCAAATAGTTTCTTATATTGGTATAGGTGTCTCTCTTATGCTGGGGTCCATTCCAGAGGCAGCTTATACCATAAGAGCTTATATATAAAGGTACAGGAAGTGCTGCTGGGTGGTTGGTTTAGGTCCAAGCTTATTGTGGGTATCTATACAAACCAGTTCTACTGACTTCTATTGTGATTGGTTTCCAAAGACTCAGAACATAACAGAATAATGTAGTCAGTCTTAGCATTAGAAAGTTTCCTAGTAATAGAAGAAGAATATGAAAAAGTTTCCTTACGATGGCAGGCAAGCCAGGTAAAAGTTCCTAGCCTTAACATTTCATCTAGGCCTTAATATTTTACCTAGGTCCTAACAATGCTTGTTTCTGACTGGTCTTGAATGTGTGAATGGATGTTATTTCTTTCTCCTGCCACCAGTCACCTAGGCTCTCAATTTACCTCTTGATTTTCTGGCTACAGGATCAAATATAATAGGAATTTAAATATTACTTAAAAATCAATAATTTTGAAGTTGTTTTATACTGTTCTACTTTGTTGCCAGTTCTGAAGATATTGCTCACCCTTTTGAAACACAGGGTCAAAAACATAATTAGTGACTTATAAATGACTGAATATGGTTAAAGCTCATAAATTGGAGTTTATTAAAAGTCTGTGCTTAGGTAATCTTTTTTTTTTTGTTTTTTCAAGACAGGGTTTCTCTGTGTAGCCCTGGCTGTCCTGGAACTCACTGTGTAGATAGAGCAGGCTGGCCTTGAACTCAGAAATCCGCCTGTCTCTGCCTCCCAAGTGCTGGGATTAAAGGCCTGCACCACCACTGCCCGGCATGCTTAGATAATCTTAAACCATTCTGGGGTGTAAATAACACTTGGCTAGTTGCCATCTTTGCTAAGGGCTGGAGAAGGTTAACTGTAGCTTCACTGTCATATTGGTAGCTGCATGGCTGGCAGCCATCTCTCTTAAGGGAAGTCATGGCTTCATCCTCATCTTGATTAAGGGCAGCAACACGTGACATGAGAAGACCAGGGAAACAGGTCTCCAAAGATACTTTTAAATTGGGATAAGATTTTTGGATGATTTCTGTCCTGTCTTGATAAATTATTTACACTGTTGCTCTATGTCTTAACTCTTAAAACAGTCCTTTATTTTAATATTAGAAAAACACAATTGACAGCTTTTAAACTCCCTTTTAAAAAATTAGCTTACAATATTAAAAAGGTTAAAAATCACTGCCTTAAAAATATGTTTAGTCTTCTTTCTTTTAATGTTATTAAGCTATAATATTGCTTAAAATTTTTATAAAGAAAAGTATTTTTAATGAAAGAAAAGTATTTTGTTATAAAAGATTTTTATAAAAGTTTCAGAAAAGTTTCCAGTCTCTTTATGAACTATGTTTATTGACTAAAATGTTTTATTTGATACTTGAAGAGCTTCAACTCAAAATCATAATTTTTAAAGCTCAAACCTAACAAAGTCCTAGCTTCATAAAGCTACTATAATTTAAAAATGCAAGTTGATAGTAACTTTAATAAATTTGACAAATGATCAAATGATTTAATGTGTTCAGAAATATATCTAAAGTCATGCAAAGAACTGAAGCAGTTAATTATAAGATTATGCTTTATTTAGTCTCCTGTTTTATGTTTGCAAGGTACAGTTTAGAGCTAATAACTAAAAACAGACAAAAGTTGTTTAACTCTGATACACGTGGTAGGTATCGGCCCCCAAGCCTGTCAGAGACCTGTTGAGTGTGGCATTTAATGTTTAAACTTACTATGACAGACAGAGACTCCCAAATCCTAACATAGATTCACCCACCCCTACACCCAAGATCTCCAAGAAGATATGGGGCACAACAAAGGTTCCTACCTGGAGTGTGGTATGCCAGCCACTGGGTGAGACTGCCCTGATGCCTTGCCTGCTGCCAGGGCCAGGACTGAACTGTGGACAGAGGACACTCAGTGAGTTAATTGTCTCATGCTGCCCAAGAGAAGATGACCTAACTTCTCCCAAATTCCTCCTCCGCAGAAAACATCTCTTCTTCTGGGCATGATGGCCGAAGACTGCTTCCGCCCACATTGCCATGGAGACCACAGGGACCTGGGACAACCGTGTAGGTAGTAGGTTATGGAGTAATCTCTATCGTTTTAATCAATATGTAGCGTTTAGATTATAATTTTTCCTTCTCAGGTCTCTGATCGCATTGACAGCTAACCTTAGTTTGACAGCTAGGGAGCAATAAGCAAGCAGCTCCGTCCCCCCAGGTAATCCATCCCCTCCTGTGTCATTTCATTAGTCAGTTCATTAGCTAGTTAAAACTACTAGAACTCTTACTTAAAAAGGAAAACAGGTTTGCCTTGCTCACAGGCTTCATGTTAAGAGATAAACAGGTGTCAGATGTAACGTTTTATTATTCCTTTATCTAAAGGAACTCTGTTTACAGTGACTACTCCAGATGATTAACCGTCTGTGTCTCATTCACAGTAAATAACTGATAGAAAAAATGTATATGTAAGTTTTGAAGATATGAAATGTTAGGTTATGAGGGTCTAAGAAAGTGTTTTAGGGTCTAAGAAAGTGTTTTAAGGTTGGTGAAAGCAAGTGAAAGCTTAAATGGTGATAAAAAATATTAAGGTACATAAAGGAAATGAAAAATGCTTTCAATTTCTTACCCCATGCTATGTCTCTGTTGTATTAAGACTTCAAAAGTTCAGAGTTGCACTATTGATCAGTGAAATTCTGATAAATTATTAATCTAGCTCTGATAAAGCCATCCACTGTATGATCCACTATCATAGTCCCAAGTTTAAGATTTTAGATTTCCTCTGGTTGTCTTAAAAATATTTCTCATTGTACTAAATTTATATGGATCCAGTTTTCTTGATAGAGGGAAGAAGCCCCTCTTTCCAGCATGTAGTTACACTGAAGATGAAGGCCATGTGAGCTCTTGCCCCTCTGCTCCACAGGTCTTCCCTGACCTTAAAAAGTGTTAATGCTTTCCACAAAATATTTGGTTAGCAAGCCTCTATTATGACACAAATATGTATGTCAACAGCCTTTTTCTACAGTATGGACTTCAGTACAGATTACAAACAATGGTAATCGCTAATATGTCTAAAATTTATCTTTTTGTAAACTTAAAAAGATTCTTGTAAGCTTCAAGAAATCCCCAACATCCACCTCTCTAGGGTGAAATGGACTCCAGATACGTATCCCTGTCAAACATTTCCTACTTTTGCCTACTCCAGAGAAGGGGATTCCTCTACTAGTCCCTACTTTTGGGATTCCCCCAGTTACCAAGACCAGGGACCTAAATGTTTCAAATGTATACCTAAGAGAAATTCTTTTCTCTCCCTATCCTACTTAACTTTATCTTCCACCTCTGTCATGTGCATGTGTTTCAGTATCCTGCCAAGTTCACGTATTTCCCCAGATCTACATCCAGGACAGCACCGGAGTGGTTACCCGCAGGTACTCCAGTCTAGCGTGGAAGACAGCTTCACGTGCACCTGCGCTTTCCTGGCCACAGACACTCTCACAGATCCTGGCCAGCATCTCAATTTTTTTTTTAAGGATTTATTTATTTATTATATGTAATTACACTGTACCTGTCTTCAAACTCTCCAGAAGAGGGAATCAGATCTCATTACAGATGATTGTGAGCCACCATGTGGTTGCTGGGATTTGAACTCAGGACCTTCAGAAGAGCAGTTGGTGCTCTTAACCGCTGAGCCATCTCTCCAACCTGCATCTCAATTTTTTTAGACAACATCACCCCAAGACAGCATCACCTTCAGTCAGCAGGAAGTAGTCTAAAGAACACAACACCCTCATTCCTGCCCCACTATCACCGCTTCCTAGTTTCTCATTTTTAATTAAATACAAAGGAAGGAATGCTAGCCATCAGGTGTTTCTGCTTGGCTCCTCCCAGGCACCTAGTTTATGTCATCATTCGCCTCCATTATACACGGCCAGGTATGCTTACCACCCCAGCTTTCCCTCTCTCTTACCACGTGTTCCCAGTTGTTCTCCTTCCTCCCTCTCCCTCTCTCTCTCTATTCCCCTTCTCTGCCCTCATGACTCTATTCTGCTCTGTCTGTGTTGCCTCCCATGCCCAGTTCAGCCTCAGGCCTTTGGCGGCCTCCACCCGAGGCAGTCACCTAGGGAATTAAGCCGAAAGACCTTCAGCAGACTATGGGCTTATCTCTGTAAGAAGTTCCCCTAGAAGTTCAGCTGAGATACAACTACGCCTGCGACAACCCCTATTGCCTGAGGACATCCGCAGACGTCGGAGCCGTTGGTGATCTTCCCTTATGATTCCCTCCTGACTCTTCCCTAACTTCTCAATGTTTTTGTTTATGCAAATGTCATTGTAACCTAGAGATCCAGTTTGGCTTTCACAGAGAAATGCTGAGACCCAAAAGTAAAGTGGCGAGCCTTAATTGGAATCTCTCAACTTGGCTTCGTGTCCTTTTGTTCTCGAATTCTGTGTTTCAGGTCTTCTTTTCTCCCTCTGGTCGAGACAGAACCGGGTTTATGAAACTGCTGGACAGTTTCATGTCTGCCTGTCTACTCACCTCCCTCTACCCCTTCTCCAGGCCTGCACTCCCTTCCCTTCCCCCAAATAAACCCCCTTTAAACCAGATCTGTTGCACAGTGTAATTTTTCAGAGGAATACTTTGGCATGGGCCTGCTGGGTAACCCCTTGGTGCATTATGTTTTATAACAATACATCTAACAGAAGATTAATGTTCAGAATAGAAAGTGACAAATTATCTCCACAGAAGAAATGAGCGAATTCAAGAAAAATTGAAGTATATAAAGGCAGGTTTATTGGGAAACAGCTCTCAGGCTAATTCACCAATCTAATGGGAGGAGGGCAGTGAAGTTACCAAGAGGAGGAGAGAGACAGAAGAGAGGAAGAAGAGGAAGAGAGAAGGAACATGCACAAATGGAGCAAGAAAATAAAGATGGGGGAGAGGGAGAGAGAAAGAGAGGAGGCGGGTGGGAGGGAGAGAAAGAGAGAGAGCGCATAATCAAGCAAAATGTCTGGTTTATACAGGGAAGAGCTTCTGGGGAGAGGAAGCCCAGCGCCTGAGCTGGACACTTCAGCATAGAGGGTGGGGTATGCCAACCAAGTCCTGGG
>NW_022196909.1:2858416-2859607 GCF_008632895.1 Mastomys coucha | reverse complement strand
TAGAGGAAGCCCAGCGCCTGAGCTGGGAACTTCAGCATAGAGGGTGGGGTATGCCAGCCAAGTCCTGGACCAGGTAGGGACTGAGGGATGCTGGGAAAACCTGAAGACAAGGTCACCTTGCATGACTTTGTCCTACAAGGCAACTCAGCAACTCAGCTGCTTTTTCTGGGTGTGAAACCCAAGATAAAGAACTAACAAAAAAAAATTCAAACACTAAAATCCTGAAATAATATAATCAATAAGTGGCTAAGTGAATTGGGTAGACAATTTTCAAAAGAGGCACAGATGACCAATAAATGTACTTAAACATGTTCAGCATGCTCAGCCAGCAGGAAAATGCAGGTCAAAACTATCATAGAATTCCACCTCACCTCAGTCAAAACTGCTAATCCACAGAGCACTAACCGACGCTGGTAAGGATACGACTGAGAAGGAGCCCCTTCTGTACCACTAGAGAGAATGGAAAGTGGTAAAGGCCCCGTGGAAGTTAGCAGGGAGGCCCTAGGAACCAAACAAACAATCCAGCTGTAATCACTCTGAGAATCTACCAGGACCGGCAGCAGACCACAGAGACCAGTGCACATCAACACTTAGTGTGTCTACTCATCCAACAGTCAAGTTCTAGAGCCTACCTCCATGCCCATCCACAGATACTGAATAAATGAGTTCCACACACAATGGAATTTTATTCAGAGTTGAAGAAGAATGAGAATGGTCACTTACAGAGCTGGAACTGGAATGAAATGAGCTAGATTCAGAAAGACAAATATCATGTTTCTCTTATATACAGAACACAGAGCCTAAAAGTCATATGCAAGACAGGAAAGGGCCTGTTTAACAAGGAGGAGGACGAGCAGTGAGGAAAGGGGTTGGGGTGGGGAACCAGGGAGGGTTGGGGCTGAGTCTGATCAAATAAATGTATGAAAATGTCACAATGAAGCCCGTTATTTTGTAAATTGAATGCATTCTAATTTTAAAAGGTGATCAATTTCATTAGTCTTTAGATTAATGTAAGTCAAAGCCACAAGATGTCACTGCACGCATATTATAACTGCCCAAATTGATTGGTGGACTGTGGATGGAGCTCAATGGCTTGCCCAACATATATAAAGTCTTGAATTTTAAAATTATTGTTATTTCCTTTCTTTTCAAGATTCACATACGATTACATCATTTCCCTCTTCCTCCCCC
>NW_022196909.1:2856479-2858406 GCF_008632895.1 Mastomys coucha | reverse complement strand
AAACCCTCCTACATATCCCTCTTTGTTCTCTTAAAGTTCTTGAATTTTATTAGCTGTATAGGACAGGGAAAAATCAAACAAACAAACAAGGATTGTCAGTGACAATGGCAGGAGCCTGGAATTCCATCATTCTTGTTAGTGAGAGTTGAGCTGTGAGTTCAGTGCCAGTCTGAATGACAAAATCCACAACTAAACAACCAACATGAACTCTGAGCACCCCAGGCTTTCGCAATCGGCCATTGCTGGTAATGTAAAACGATATAACCAGTGTGCAAAACAATTTGTCAGTTTCTTTAAAAGGTTACATAAATTTTATCTTGTGATCCAGTTATTATTATTCAGGAGAAATGAGAGCATATAAAACTAAAAGTATTTGCAGATAAGTAGCCATAAGAGCTAACTTATAATAATCCCAAACTTGAAACAAACTAAATGTTCACTGATGATCAGTGAATGAATAAACAAATTGAAATATATCCACACAATAAAATACAAAATTATGATGTTTAAGAAAATAATGAACTATTGCTTTATGGAGTAGCATGAGCGAGACTCAAAATAACTGTTTTGAGAGAAAGAAGTCTTACAAAAATAAATAGGTGAATAACTCCACTTGGTAAAATGCCACAAGATTTATACGTACAGAAAGAAAATCAGATGGAAAGGTGCTGAGGAGCCTAACAGATGAGAATCTTGTGATGTTATGAACATATGTTCATTATCTCTCATGAGCATATAGAGCCAAACTGATCAAACTATATTTAGTAACATGTATATATACATATATAATACATGTACATGCACATATAATCATGTAAAACAATGAGTTAAAGAAAAAGAGGCCACGAATTTGAAGGGAAATGGGAAAGTGTATATGGCAAGGATAGGAGGGAGGAAGAGGATGGGAGGGGAATGTTACAATTTTGAAAGAAAGAAACAAACAAAAAAGAGAGACCCCTGTACCTCTAACTTTTAATGTCATCAGGGTATGCAGTGAGCTAAATTTACAAAATCTGAGGGAAGTTTGTTCGAAAGGTTCAGGAATACTATTTTGGGGAAGCCAAACTGTTCAGTTGGCCACTGTGCCCTGAGGCTGCTTATACAAAGAAAGAACAGGTAAGGGGAGTTTAGAAGTCAAGCGCCAAACTTCTTCAGCTCCTTAACATTCAGCATGTTAACCCAAAGCACGCAGGGCAGTATTAATGAATTCATATAATGAGATTAAGCATTCCAACCCAGGAATCCTGCTTCTAGAGAAGTCCAGAGTAGAAAGGGAAGGTTTCTTTCTAGTGATTGCACCCACCGCTGCCTCCAAACACCGGGACATGAGAATCACCTGAGCTACCCTACAGGATTTCAGATGGGCTTCATTACTATCCTAATCATACAAACCTCTGTGTAAACATTCACTTCCCTCTTTGGTGCACACTCAGATGCTGAGGCATATGCTGGAACTGGAACGGATGTGTGATGGGGAAAGTTATCCCTAGGCTGTCTGATCTACTGTTGCTTCTTCTACAGCAGATCTTCAGGACTAATGATCAGCTGACACAGGTGCATACCCTGGCTTTTGTCCATCTATGGTAGCTGGTTTTGACACATTCAAAATGGATATAGCACAGAAACTGGTACAAACAACCACAGGACATTTTGTAACGTCTGAGTTTCACATGTTTACATAGTTTTTGAGTTCTCTGAAATGAATTTTTTTTTATATAGTAAATATAAACTTGTTATTTTGGAGTTGCCTGTAGGCTACTACTTTAATTTTTTTGAAGATTTATTTATTTTATGTATATGAGTACACTGTAGCTGTCTTCAGACACACCAGAAGAGGGCATTGGCCCATTACAGATGGCTGTGAGCCACCATGTGGTTGCTGGGAAGTGAACTCAGGACCTCTGGAAGAGCAGTCAGTGCTCTTAAC
>NW_022196909.1:2854252-2856225 GCF_008632895.1 Mastomys coucha | reverse complement strand
ATGTATTTGTGTGTGTGTGTGTGTGTGTGTGTGTGTGCATCCATTCGGTGCAAGCAGAACAGTCCATTTTAAAAGCAGCCTTCATTCACCATGGAAGAGTTATCAAGGACCCAGGAAGAACATAAAATCACATTTGTGAGTTTCTGAGTGCTGGGGCCCATAACACCAATTACTAAAGTTGTATGTAGTATTTTGCAGTATAGAAGCACTCTGTGACTTACAATGTCAGAAAATTCATAAAAGAGTGAGACTGAGGTAGTCAGAACACAATGGACTGAGCGATACTGAAGTTGCTTATTATCATTTATCACTCTTGTACTAAGGGATCTAGGATAGATGGGGTGGGCTTCAGGGATGGTTCAGCAGGTAAGCAGTTTTGTCAGACATACATCAGTTTTCTTCCGTCCAGAGTTAGCCCCATCCTAGAAATGTGCAGCAACTTGGGTACCAAGCTTCCTTTTGCTTGTGTAGTAGGAGAGAGAGGGGCTCAGTGAGGTGTATGTATGCCTTTATCAGTTTCTTGTCTACCTTGGTCACAGGCCCAGCGTGGGATCGTAATTATTGCCATAGTAGAAGAGCCATTTAGTCACCTAGTTCAGCTAAGTGCTCTTTGTCTTACCAAGAACGGCTTACACTCAGAGATAGTGATCCTTGTAGTCCTTGGGGCTGTAGTTGGTTACTGCTCTGAAGCTGTTGGGCTTTGTTTGTTTGTTTTGTTTTGTTTTGTTTTTTGAATATTCATCTGACAGCATGGCTTTCTACCCCACAGTATTGGTCAATCATTATTGTCTTATTTGTTATAGCGCATAAAAATCCCAAGAAGCTCAAATTAGTTCAGACCAACTCCACCTTGCAGTTGAGGTAAGGGCTGTTCTCTGAAGTGTGGTCTGTGTGCATCAGAAATGCAGCTTTCAGCCACAGCATTGCAGGAAGGAAACGGGGGCGGGGGTGGGAGGTGGGTAAGGATTAGGGCTGGGAGACCTCAGCATCCACCACTGACCCATGAGGCATAAATAATACAAGACTTGATAACCTCTTATCAGACAGGTAAATGGTACTTCAGAATTGCCTCAATACTTAAAGTGGCCAAGAAGATTACAAAGCCAAGAAAGGACACAGTCTCCCAGGGAAGACTGTGGTTTAAGGAAAGCATGCTGAGGGGTCTGCCTATTATCTTGTCATGTACAACATGTGTATGCATATCTATCACACATTCCCAAAACTTCAAAATATTTAATAGAGGGTAAAGACATGCTCTGCTTACACATAGGTACCAAAAGAAGACTCTACAGCAGGCACTGACTATGGTATGTACTCTTCATGAGTAAGGACAGCTGTAATGCCAATTTTACAGATGAGACAGGACGGATAAGTTCTTCAGAAAACACAGTTTGTAAGCCAGAATCTATGATGCAGCCCCAAGAATGCCAACTGATTCAGGGTCTTGCTCTAGTTTACAAAATGTTCAACATTATAGATCTTAGAATTAAACTGTGTTATGAAGCACAAAGTATTACATAGGGAGCCAGGAACCACAAAGCACACATAATCACACAGGTGTTTATCTTTGATTGCAACTGAACCCTGCCCTTCCTGCCTATCATTAACCATCATCATTGTCGTCGTCATCACCATCATCATCATCACCATCACCATCATCACCATCACCGTCATTGTCATCATCACCATCACCATCATCATCATCATCACCATCATCATCATCACCATCACCATCATCATCATCACCATCACCATCACCATCACCACCATCACCATCACCACCACCACCACCATCACCACCACCACCACCATCATCATCATCATCATCATCATCATCACCATCACCATCATCATCATCACCATCACCATCATCATCATCACCATCACCATCACCATCACCATCACCACCATCACCATCACCATCACCACCATCACCATCACCACCACCACCACCATCACCACCACCACCACCA
>NW_022196909.1:2853283-2853929 GCF_008632895.1 Mastomys coucha | reverse complement strand
CACCATCATCATCATCATCATCATCATCATCATCATCATCATCATCATCATCATCATCATCATCATCAGAGATGATAGGGGCTCATTTAACAGTCCTAGCTGGCTTGGAACTTGCTATATAGGCTTGGTTGGCCTCAAACTTGCCCCAGTCTCCTGGCTTCTGCATCCTGAGTACTAGGATTACAGTTGTGCACTGTGATACTTGACTTAACCCTGGTGCTTACATTCTGAAATCCTGAAATCTTTGTAGGATGTTCTGGAGGGGCGTGGCAGGCTGCCATGGTGGAGGAGACTGGCCTGCTCTAAGATGCCCCTGACTGGACTCAGGATTAGGTACAGTCTGCACCCAAGTGCCATTTTCCAAGCACAAAACAAATATAAAAAGATCCATGTCTAAGCTAGGCAAAAAGATGGGGTGTGGGTGGAGGAGGGCTGAATCTGAATTGGGCAGAAACAGTAGCAGCAATTAGCTTTGCAATCGTTAATTCTCAGAGGGACAGGGGAAGTCTGTGTTGGAATGAGGCTCGGCACAATAAGAGGCCATGGGAGGCCATTGGTGAAGGTGCAGCCTCAGTTGAAATTGATGGCCCAGGACTGAAGGGGTCATGCAAAGGAGTTGAGGCTTGGCACCATGAAGAGAGCCTAT
>NW_022196909.1:2840677-2852672 GCF_008632895.1 Mastomys coucha | reverse complement strand
CTTTCCTCCCCAACTTGTTTCTTGGTCATGATGTTGTGCAGGAATAGAAACCCTGACTAAGACAACATGTTAGGATTTATTACAGTGGTTACAATGAAGCCTGTAACTGCTTAGCTGTCGTCTTAGTCTGTTGAGCTCCATTTAGCTCCATGGATTGGTAGTTTATTGTTGCGGTGAGTTTTTGCTCCACCGCTTTGTGCTCCTGGTGGCCAGACTTCCAGCTACCCTCCCAGGGAATCTTTGGATCCTAATGAAAAAAAAACACACACACGTTAGTTTATTTTTAACGCCTTACAGGCTCGGTGGTTGGACACTTGTAAGCCTCTGGAGGCAAGCATGCCCTTCCCTCCAGTACTCAACACCTTCAAAATCTGCCTTGCTGCCCTGTTACCTTCCATGAATCTCATTGGTCTTTGCTGCCCAAGGAGCTTTTGGGCAGCCCTTCCAGGGGCCACTTTCTCTTTACTCCTACATTTCAGATGATCTACAGCTCTAAATCTGTGTTGCCGCCTCTCTACCCCCATAGCAATCCTCTTTCCCCCTCCTCCTGCATCTTAGTGTGCATAACTCTAAGAGTCCTACCCATCTCCCTTTGCCCAACCATTGACTATACAGCAATTCTTTATTGCCAATCAAATCCAGCCAGGGACAGGCTTCCTTTAGCCTGCTTGTAGGACACTGTAAACAGGCAACACAATTAACAAGAGACCACCAACCGCTACAGTTTATCAAAGGGGATTTATTCCTCATAGCTCTTGGGGGCCTAGGCCGGCAATGTGTCAGCAGACGTGATATTTGATTTCTGGTTCTTGCTGTGTCTGTCCATGGTGGAGAGGGAGAGGACCTACTGGAGGATATTATTCCTCCTGAGGAGAGGACCTACTGGAGGATATTATTCCTCCTGAGCTTACTCACCAGGCTCTCTGTCTGTAGACCATAGCAGTAGCCATTTTGACCAGCACTTTCAGAAAGAACAAGGAGGCAGCAGGCAGAGAGGTGAATGCTACTCCCTGGTTTTGGCTCGAGATGAGTGGAGAAAGAAATAAAAAGGAGAGGAGAGGACAGGAGAGGAGAGGACAGGAGAGGAGAGGACAGGAGAGGAGAGGACAGGAGAGGAGAGGACAGGAGAGGAGAGGACAGGACTGCTCTTAGGTATGGTGGAGGAGAAAGTTTACTGTAAATATGTGGGAAAGCATAGCTAAAGGAAGGGATATCTGGGAGAGTCCAGAGTGGTCATGACCCTGAATCATGTGGGGAGACAGGATGGAGAAGGGAGAAGGGAGAGAGTGGAATCAGGTGCAACAGCCAGGAGGCCAAAGGAAAGGGCAGAGAGTAAGGAACCAACATATCTGGATTATATAGGGAGGGGCCTCTGGGAGAAAGGGTAGCCTAGCCTCTGGGCTGGGGAGTTCAGGATGGAGGATGGGATAAGTCAGCCATGCCCTCTAACAGGTAGGGATGGAAGAATGCTGGGAAAACCAAACCGGGAGGCCAGATCCACTTGGATATGTTAAATAGGCACCTCAGCTGCTTATTTATGCCAGGTTTGGAACCTAACAGGAGGGTTAACTGTAGCTCTAAGGCAAGCTAACCTAAGACTTTCCACAGATCTTTCCACAGATCTTCCAAGCATCTTCATTTGTGAGATGAAGATCTGGCAGCCAACAGCAAGGAGCTAAAGCTTGGCAGGCTGGATCTCTGGACAAGAAGGCATGGAGGGAGAAGGGAGGAACCTGGCTGCAGAGCTGTTTCCCTCCAGTGAACACCAGTATTTATAGGAAGAATTGAAGAAATGCCATAAGAGAGCAATAGGAGAGCGGGAGCCATGGGATGATAAGTACATGATGGGTGCAAAGAGGGAGCAGCTATATTTATGATTCAACAGTGACAGAGAGCTCCATTCATCCCATCACCATATCTCTTGCCTCCTTCTTTCTCCCTCTTTCTCTTCTCTCTTCTTCTCTTCTTTTTCCCTCTCCTCCTTTTCCATATTCTTCTTTCCCTCCTCCTTCTATGTGTAAGCATGTGTGTGTGTGTGTGTGTGTGTGTGTCTGTCTGTCTGTTTGTGTGATGTGAGTGTTTGGTGGGGTGCACATATAACTGTGTGCACATGCAACTATGTGCATATGGAGGTTAAAGGTTAATATTGAGTATCTTCTTTGGACTTTCCATCTTATATACCAGAGCAGGGTCTGTCCTTGAACTTGGAGGTAGCCGATTCAGTTAGTCTAGCCAATCAGCTTGCTTTGGGAATGTCTGGCCTCTCCCCCTCAAGGGACAGGCTTAAAGGTAGGTCATCTCACCCACCCAGTTTTTACTTAGGTGATGGAGATACTAATTCCAGCCCTAACATTTTCCTCAAGCTTCAACAGCAAACACTTTACCCACTGAGGCATGCTCTGGCCCCTAGCCCTATGTTTCCACTTTGGGTTGTGAAGTGAACCTGATTACTGCTATATTGTAGAACTATACTTGATTTGGGTTAACTCCGTCTGCTCTAAACTACACATTTGGCTGTCTGTCTTGGTTCTCTTACTGACTTCTGGGGCTCCAGGAGGCACAGTTTCCACTTGAAATCCTACCTAGGCTTAGAGACACACAGCCCACCAAAGCCCTTGCCCCTGCTGCAAAGTTGGTCCTTAATGCTCTCCATAGACCAGGTGCATGTTTTACACTTTGAGGATCTTTTTTAAAAAGAGGAAACATTTTCCTTCATTTTGCAGATCAGAGGAAGATAAGACAAAACAAAACAATTACCTTTGGCAACTGGCAAAGAACCCAGGCAAGAAGCCAGGTTTGTCTGGGTCTGCAGCAGAGATCTCTGTACCTTACCTGTCTCCAGGGCCCATAAGAGCCGTGGGCTCATTCTCTATACCCCTTTCCAGCTCTCATTGTCTAGATGAGGGGGAAGTCGAGCAAGTCAGAATCTCTGTCATTTCCTTCTCATTCAAATCCATCCATGTTTTTAAAAGAAAAAAGTAACTCTATACTTACATAAATATCATTAGAAATAATTTAAAGCAAGAGAAATTAATTAAGGGATTAAGGATGCTACTGCATCATTTAACTCAGAGACAGGTGCTGTCAGTCCCAGGTCAGTGTCGCTGGATGACTGCGGAGTTCCTAAGCTTTTTCTCTTCTCACTGGCATGTGTCCCCTCGCCTGTACTTCCTTACCAGCCTGACAATGAGGTCCATGATGCTCTGGGCTAAACCTTCAAGTATTATGGCATTAAGGATTTAAATTGACCACACAGCTCAATGTGTGATGAAAATATGAAATAGCTACCAGACAAGAGAAAGCAATTTTGGACTACATTAATAAATAATTGTGCTGGAAAAAGGTTCTGCAGTAGTTCAGATATGAAACTTTTATAAATAATTATAAAACAATGTGAGACTATATGCTCAAATACAGTCACAAAGTAAAGCAGAAAAAGAGCCTAGAAGAGGAAATGACCTTTGAGAAAGGCACTGAAATACTGCTGGAAGCTTGACAGGTAAACATTGAAGCCAGACATATCGGGCTGGGTTTAAGCTGATGGCCAAGGCAAAGGAAACGGAGGAAAGTACATGCTATATCTGTGTAAAAGTTAGATAGAGTCAATATGATGGCAGCATGGGACAGGGGCGTGTTGTCATGTTGCAGGAAATATTAAAAAAAAAAAAAGAATTGTCACATTCCCATGCTTGTACCTACAAGTAACTCTCTGCCCTAGTGGTCTGGCCAGCCATGCACTGGCAGGCGATGGCTGGACTGTTTTTATCTCATGAAGACTCTCTGACTCAAAGCTCCAGTCTCTCCACCCAGTTGGCTAAGTTCCTACTGGCAGGTCGTTACCACGCCAGTCCCATGCTTCAAATCTCCCACGGCCTTTGTGGCGCACCTTAGGGCAAACCTATACTTTGCTGTTGTACCTTTCTCTCTTGAACTCAGACAAGCAGCCACTTGCAGGAAAACACAACACAAACTTAGTTCAAAAACAAAAACAAAAAAACCACCCAAAAAACAAACAAAAAACAATGGTAACTCAGTTGCTGGGTGCAACAACTAGAGTTCTAATCTTGCAAGCCATATTAAATCTAAATCTTCCATTGGTGAATCCTGATGGATTCATCCACCACTGAAACAGGAAGACATTCATAGATACATCCTGTCCTCATGCTATCCCAATCCAAAAAGACCTAATTCTCTTCTGCTTCCTCTCTTCCTCCGTCCAACCCAGAAGTCCCTCCTACTCACCCAATGATTGGCTCCTTTATTCGCTAGGAGTTTGGTTCACAAATAGCACCAGGCCCATCCACCACACTGCCAAGTCTGATCTGAGCTTTGATCCCCATAATTCACAAAAAGAGAATTAAGTCCTGAATGTTGTTCTCTCCTTCCTCATGCATGCTATAGTTCTCATCTCATTAGCTAACTAACCAACTAACTGTAGTAGTTTAAATAGGTTTGACTCCTATAGACTAATTGTTGAATGCTTGGCCCACAGGGCATGGTACTATTAGGAGGTATGGCCTTGTTGGAGTAGGCATGGCCTTGTTGGAGTGGGCGTGGCCTTGTTGGAGTAGGCGTGGCCTTGTTGGAGTAGGCGTGGCCTTGTTGGAGTAGGCGTGGCCTTGTTGGAGTAGGCATGGCCTTATTTGAGGAAGTGTGTCACTGTGGTAGTGGGCTTTGAGGTGTCCTGTACTCAAGCTCTACTTAGTGTGGAAGATAGTCCTCTTCTGCTATCTGCAGATAAAAATTTAGAACTCTTGGCTCCTCCATGTCTGCCTGTATGCTGCCATGCTTCCTAACATGATAATGGATTCAACCTCTGAAACTGTAAGCCAATGCCAATTAAATGTTTTCCTTTGTAAGAGTTGCCCTGGCCATGATGTCCCTTCACAGCAATGAAAGCATAATACACTAATTAAATATAAATGTAATTTTAAAATGTTAAGAAATAATGTAAGGTAAGTTTGGGTTGGGGTTATAGCTCACTTGCTAGAGTGCTTGAATAATGAGCATGAGACCTTAAGTTTGATCCCAGTGCCCAATAAACTGGTTATGTTATTAAGAGGCAGGTGTAGGGAGATCAGAAGTTCATGGTCATCCTTGGTTTCATAGAAAATTCAAGGCTGGCCTTAACAACATATGATTCTCTGTGTTAACTGCTTTTCTATTGTTTCAATGAAGCACCATGAGCAAGGTGACTTGTAGAAGAGTTTATTTGCGATTATGGTTCCAGTGGGTTCATGATGGCAGAGTGAAGCTGTAGTAACAGGAGCAGGAAGCTGATAGCTCACATTTTGAACCACAAGGAGGAAGCAGAGAGTAGCCACTCTCAGAGACTTACTTCCTCTAAGCAGCTTCACATCCTCTTAACCTGCTCAAACAGTGCCACCAACTGGAGATCAAGAATTCAATTCTCTGAGCAGATAAAGGACATTCTCATTCAAACCTCTACATGTCACCCGGAAACAGCAATATAAAGCCCCCCAAACCATAGAAGCCAGGAAAGAATAGTATGACTTGGTGGCACATACTGATAATTCTGGGACTCAAGAGAGATAAGGACAAGATAGGAACTCAAGGCTAGCATAGGTGACAGGGAGAATTTGAGGCCAACTTGGGCTACATAACTTTTTTTTTTCGGTTTTCTTTTTTAGAGGTGGGAGAGGCCTTTTTGAAATAGGAAGATAATATTTTAAAGATGGAAATCTGATCATTCCTGTCCTTGAACACTGTTTCTTCTTATTGGGCAAGTGCTAAGTGGATGTTCTTGCTGTCCTCCGCCATTTGCTAGTTTGGGAGACTCAATCTTTGCTGACTACCTCTGGCTGGGCTGTTCTTTGCCTGTGTGAGGCTGGCCCAGTATTTATTAGAGCCTCAGCTAACCTTTGTTCTACTCTCCCAAGCATCTACTGTGAGCACATCATGACCAACCCTTCCACCCAATCTCCTATCTCCACCACCTGGCTTGATTCACTCAAAGGATGCTTCCCAAAAATCTTTTTTTTTTTTTTAAATAGAGTTTCCTCACTGAAGAAATGGGAGCTTATTGAAAGAGAATTTATTTTAATGGATTCTTGTTAGAAGAGCATACGAATGGTGGACAGCATCTAAGGGCTGAGAGCAGCCTGGTGCTAAGGAACTGAGACAGAAACCTGCTGTCTAGCTTTCTCTCTACCCACTTGTTCCTTTCTTTCTTCTTCATTCATCTCTGGCCTGCCTTCTGCTGCTCATTTGTATGGAGAACATATGGCTACTGGAAGCTCCTGCATCCAGGAGCAGGAGAAGCGCATCCTGTCCTTCCTGCAGCCTTTGTGAAGAGACGCTGACTAGCCACTTCTGATAGAACACCCGTAGCAAGTGAGGGGGGAGTGTCCCTACGAACCTGCCAGTGTAGTACCACCAGAATACATGTAAGGAGGAGCAGCTCCCAGGGGAAGGGAACCCAAAGCAGAGACATGCACCTCTCTCTAGACTAAGCTACTTGTTGGATAGAGCAGGCGCTGGCCACAGGTGTGAGCTCTTCTTTTGTTTTGGCTGGTGTAGCTGAAAATATGTTGTGGATCTGTGTGCTGGCGCACAAGTGCGTTTATGCACCGGAGGTCAGCCTTAATTTCTGTCTTTCAGTCGATCTTCACTTAAAAAAAAAAAAGACATATTTATGTGTGCTTGTGTTTTCACCATACATGTACACAGTCTGAGTTTGGGTCCCTGCTGAGGTCATAAGTGTCAGATCCTCTGAAGCTGGAATTACAGTCATTGTGAGCCACCCACTGTGGGTGCTAGAAACTGAAGTCCTCTCTCCCAGAAGAGCAGTAGGCATTTTTAATCACCAGGCTGGGCCTTGGCTGGCTCAGAGCTCAGTCTCAACACGTAGAAGAGGCTGCCCTGGATCTCTGCCTCTTGAGTATGTGCCACTGTGCTGTGTCTTGTTCTTTGGAGGCATGATATTTACCTGGGATCTGGGCTCACTGAGTAGGTGAGGCAGGCTGGCCCCAAGAGTCTATCTCCTCAAGCCTGAGTGATTCCGTGGTAAACACACATCTCTCCATACAGCTACCTGGCGTCCGTGTCCTTCTTTCTCTCTTAACCGCTTGTGTTCACAGGTACCCAATAATCTCCAGTCCAGCTTTCTTCTAGAATGCAGTCATTTCTGCTTCCACCTGCAGGAACCCTAAGCACTGCAGCTTTGGACACAGTCAGTTCCTCTTAGGTTGTGGAGAGTGTAATCCAATTCCCTAGTAAGCTGGGAAGAATTTCTAAGAACTTCCCATTTGAACACTGAGAGAGGCCTTCTAACCTCATTACACCTCCATTTCTAGTCTTTCTTACCTCAAAATGTCAGTACTAATTAATTCAATCATGTTTCTTCCTCTTGTCAGGTGGGGTCAGGAGGCTATTGCAGTACTCCAGCCTGTGGGAATGGCTGGTCCACTTCTCATATTATTTCTTCTGTGGCTGGCTCCTCCTCAGTCCTGAATGTTTGTTATTCACACATCTACTGGCTGCTCTGCAAAGCTGCATCTTCTTTTCATAGGATAGAGAGATATGTGTCAAGGGATGGCAGCAGATCCAAAGCTTGCCCTCTCCAGCCCCTCCTACCTCCAGATATGGCCCTGGAGCCAGTCTTCATATGAATGTGGGAGACATTTATGTCACCTTCAGATTAAAATTTAAAAGCATCTCTGTTCCCCTGCTGTCTCACCCTGCCCAAATAGAAAAGTTCCTGCAGCTTCTGGGGACTGTGTAACCAGAGGATGAAAGGAATTTGGATCTTCGGAGTGCTCCACAGAGCAAAGCTAGTGAACACGAAGGATACCCGCAAGGAGGCTTGACTGTGAGTGGGTGGAAAGATGCTGAGATCTGGGGGTTACAGCCATTGTGTAGCACCACCTCAAACGAAACTAACTCCTTGCCTTCAACTCCCTTGGGTTGTTCGCTAGGGTCCATTCTTCCCCAGCTGCTGGAAGAGGCTCCTTCTACCACAGCCCAGACCCGACGGTGTCGGAATTTGGTCCTGGCATTTCATAGCTCCTTGTATCTTTCAGGTCACTCTTCCTTTACAGTTAATCCATCCAGCATTTCCTAGCATGAGGAGCTGTCCTTGACATTATTATTTAGTCTGTGCTTAAAAAGAGAATTTGAAGACAAATGTGAATATCAGCATTGGTATCCATAGCAACTGTAAGAAATAGATGGAGTTATATGTACATCCATTTCTCCAATACCAAGTAGGGAACTACTAATCTCTTCTATGTGACCCCTCTTATTGTCTACACTCCTCTCCTTCATCCATCCTGTTTCTGGGGGATGTGAGAATGTGAGGCAGACGCAGCATAAAAATCAAAGGTCAAATGAAGGGTCACCTAGAAGTTACTTCACTCCCTGCTTAAATCTACCCAAAGTGCACTGCTCCAGTGCGTTAACCCTTTAAGTAAATATTTGATGAGTTACTGATACTTCACTTTAGAGCTCAAAGGAAATAAACCACATGTTCTCTCATATGTGGATCTAGTCCACTGTGTATGTGTGTGTGTGTGTGTGTGTGTGTGTGTGTGTGTATGCAAACCAATGTACATTTTGGTATAGGATAATATAGTAGAGAAAGAAAAAACGAGGGCCTAAGTGTAAGGGGATGTAAGAGAAGATATGTAAAGCTAAGTGATCTCTAGTTCTAAGTCTGCCATGGATTCCTTTGGTTCTGGTGGTGGCTTAAGTGCACACAAATATTTGATACTGAAAACGTAAAACTGAATGTGAAGCTTCCCAGCTTCCGTTTGTAACTCCAGTTCCATCTCTGTAAGTTCACTAAGTTGTACGGGTCTACATAGTTTTAGCGTGCGATGATTTGTATTTATTTGCAAGGACAGTTTACGTCTTAAAAGAAAATCCTTGTAATTTTACATTTTCAAAAGTTCTAAAATACAGCGGTCTTAAGTGTCTCAAATATTATTGACTATTTAAAGTTAGTACATTTGTGGCTGTCTGGAGAGAGCTTCCCTACCCACAAACCTTCCTAGCCTTCTGGTCTGCTTGTTAGTTTTCTTGTTGCTGATCCCTGACCCACAGATAAGAATAGCAGAGTATGAACCGGGGAGGCAGTAGTGCTGCTTGACTTTTTTCTTTTGCTCTTCCTCCCTCCCTTCCTTCTTTCCTTCCTTCCTTCCTTTCTTTTTTGAGACAGAAGTCTCTCTACTTATCACTGGTTGTTCTGGAACTCTCTATGTAGACCAGGCTGGCCTCAAACTCACAGAGATCCACCTGCCTCCCTTGGGATTAGAGACATATAACTCTTTCAGCACCATGTCTGCCTGGATGCTGCCAATGTTTCCCACCATGATGATAATGGACTGAACCTCTGAACCTGTAAACCAGCTCCAATTAAATGTTGTCCTTTCTATGAATTGCCTTGGCCATGGTGTCTATTCACAGTGATGGGAACCCTAATTAAGGCAATAGGTAAACATTTTTTTGTTTGCTTTTTACAAGTTAGTCACAATACTCGGGGCAGATGTTAATGGAGACAATCTGAGCCAAATACATAAGGAGCGTGATTGCTTCAGCTGGAGCATCTCTAGCCGGTTATGAGATTGGGTCTTCAGTCTTGAGAGGGGAGTTCTTACATAAGGGGCGTGATTGCTTCAGCTGGAGCATCTCTAGCCGGTTCTGAGATTGGGTCTGGAGTCTTCAGAGGGGAGTTCTTACATAAGGGACGTGATTGCTTCAGCTGGAGCGTCTCTAGCCGGTTCTGAGACTGGGTCTTCAGTCTTCAGAGGGGAGTTCTTACATAAGGGGCGTGATTGCTTCAGCTGGAGCATCTCTAGCCGGTTCTGAGATTGTGTCTGGAGTCTTCAGAGGGGAGTTCTTACATAAGGGGCGTGATTGCTTCAGCTGGAGCGTCTCTAGCCGGTTCTGAGATTGGGTCTGGAGTCTTCAGAGGGGAGTTCTTACATAAGGGACGTGATTGCTTCAGCTGGAGCATCTCTAGCTGGTTCTGAGATTGGGTCTTGAGTCTTCAGAGGGGAGTTCTTACATAAGGGATGTGATTGCTTCAGCTGGAGCATCTCTAGCCGGTTCTGAGATTGGGTCTTGAGTCTTCAGAGGGGAGTTCTTCCTGTTCTTACACCTGTATTCTGTCTGGGTCAGATACCTGCTATGTCTTTCACAAAGGAAGCTTAATTTATTCTTGTAAGGAAAGCTTTGTCAAAGATCAGTGAGAACTGCTCTGTTCCCACAGGCTCTTATCTCCTGAAAGTCCCTGGGCCACCTTGTATCTTCTCACCAAGAACTCGCTATAGAAGCTCTCAGTGGGGATTAAGCAAGCCTTTTCTATTTGTTTTGATTTTACTTTATCTTTTTGAGAATTTCATACATGTATACAACGTATTTTTATCAAATCTTCCCTCTCCTCCTTCTGACTTCTCCCAAACGGTTCCCCACAGCCTCTTCCCAACTTTGGATCTTTTCTTTTGCTCTATAATCCTCTGAGTCCAATTAGAGCTGCCTCTAAGCTCATGGGTTTAAGAAGACTTCTGCGGGTGCATGGGCAAAGCTGGAGGAGCCACGCCCCTGAAGAAAGCTGCTTATTCCTCCTGTAGCCAATAGCAGTCAGCTTGGGGTGGGGGCTTTGTGAGCCTTCCACCATCCGTGTTGAGCAATGTTTTTATTTATATATTTTAACTTTGAATATGTGTGTGTGTGTCACAGTGTGCATGTGAGTGCTATAAGACAACTTTCTGGGTCTTGCTACTGTATGGATCCCAGGGATTGAACTCAGGTCAGGCTTGCTGCAGTTGCCTTTACCATCTGAGCCATTTGGTCAGCTTGAAATAAGGTTTTTAGGGAACACTAAACCAAAGACTGAGAGATGAAACCCTATGACCCTGTAATTGGCACACACCTTGGTGATTATGCTTGCACACGGTACACCCCACTCTCAGCACGGTTTTCTGTTAAAGCCTGCTCTCTGGAGAGTTGATGTGAAAGAATCACCTGTGCTGATGGGAAACTCCGGAGGTGGGACAGGATGGTAGGCTTGCCTTCTGCCCTTTCAGTAAAGTTGTGTTCAGTTTTGATATGGAACTTGGGGCTCATAGCCTGTACCACAAGTCATTCTGGCTACCCAATCCTCAATAAGCAAATTAGAAGAGCCACATTAAAAGTGAAAAATAGAAAAGGAGATTTATGCAATGTGATCACGTTGGGAAGAGGAGTGATGGGGGCGGGGGTCCCTGAAGTGAGAGCAAAGTTAGTTTGTTTGTTTATTTATTTATTTATTTATTTATTTATTTATTTATTTATTGTATTTTCTAGACGGGGTTTCTCTGGTTATGTACATCTAAGTAGTCCTGGTCAAAGTCTGGTTCTACTTGTGAGGTGTGAGTTTTTAGAACTGGAAATCTCTTTCACAGAGTCAACTGTCCTTCATCGTCACCCCACCCCAACCCCACCCTCACTCCCATCACTGCTGCTGGCGCTGCTTTTTCCTTCTCTCAGATTCCTGGTGAAAGTTTGATTTCTTTGGGGTTCATTGTTGTCTGATAGACAGGCAGTGTCTTTTTAGAATATCTTTATTTCAGCCAGACTGGTTACATTGTAACTCTGCTTCCAGCCGCTCTTCTCCTTCCCCCCAGCCGAGGTCACCCTCAGCCTGCTACTTCTGGCTGCGGATGCCTTCTGCAGCTTTCTCTGGTCTGGCTGGTTTCTTTCTTTTCCCAAAAGGTTTGAGTTTTTCGTCTGGCACTTGAATTTTCCAATTGTGTCCTCTTTTTTTTTTTTTTTTTTTTCAGGGAAGGGCAACCATTGTAATTCTTAGCATTAAACAAATTTAAAAAAATCACCACTAGTAAACTAAACTAAAGCAGGTTTTATGTAGCCCTCTTGACCACTGCTCAGACACACACCTTCCTCTGCAGATGCAGCCCACACCAGTAGAGCCTGGGTATTCCCTGTTCTTAAAGAGGGAGGATGCTGAGCCTGGGTATTCCCTGTTCTTAAAGAG
>NW_022196909.1:2825483-2840601 GCF_008632895.1 Mastomys coucha | reverse complement strand
AAAAAAAAAAAAAAAAAAAAAAAAAAAAAAGAGTTATCAACATTAAGACATCTATTATCATCCAGTGCCTTTTTGGATGAAATAACTTCATAATAATTTATTATTGAGGAATGGATTTGACTTTAGCTATATGACAGCAAATAACAACAAGAACATAGTGAGGGTACTTGGGCTTGGGATTTCCTACCATTTCATGTGGTTTACTGAGAATAGACCTCATTCTAGGAGCTGGGATTCTTGCATCCATTTCCACAGACCAAGCTCTTTTTGGTAATTATCAAACTAGCTATTTAACATGGTCCCCAGTTATTGGAACTGTTTGGGAAGGATTAGAGGGCATGGACTTGTTGGAGGACATGCCATTGGGGATGGGCTTTGGGGTTTCAAAAGCTCATGTCAGCTCCTTCTGTGGAGCAGGATTTCAATTCTCAGCAACGGCCCCGATGCCACCTGCTTGCTTGCTGTCACGATGATCGTGGAGTGACCCTCTAAAAGCATAAGCAAGCTCCCAACAAAATGCTTTTTTTTTTTATAAGAGTTGCCATAGTCATGATGTCTCTTCACAGCAACAGAACAGTAAGACAAGAGGTATGTTCAAATATGCATATATTATGTGCACTATGTGCTCTGAACAGCTGCAGGGAACTGACCTAACTGGGGCATTGAGGGAATGATGAAGTGGCAGATGCACATCTAGAGAAAAGGTGGGATTAAGTGCTCTCAGCTCTCAATAGGGAAACCATAGCATCTGTCCCACCCTCAGAAGTCAAGCATGTTTATTATACACAGTGGAGCAAGGAAGTAGGGCTCATGGTATACAGCTAAATCAAGGAGCCGGGTTTGATTAATCTCTTTAGGAGCAGTCACTGTAGGGGAGAAGTCTTCTGGCCATAACTATTTGATGGTGGGGTATGAGAAGGCTATAGTGGATATATCATGCTCACACTGTCAGTATTTACATGAGGACCAGAAGGATTTGCCATGTTTCTGAGCCTTACTGGGGTTAAGTCTTTGCTACTCACATGAGGCTGAGTCATTGAGGTCCTTGACGTGGCCATGTGTCCGCCAACAATACACACTCACATCACATTCACTCACGACCTCTCTCTCCCTACAGTAGCGCATGCTACTGTGTGTGTGTGTGTGTGTGTGTGTGTATGTGAATGTGGTACAAGCACCTGTGCTTGAGATAGGTTTGTCCATGTTTCTTGTTTCATTTAGGTTGGTAGCTGGCCAGTGAGTTCTCAGGGTTTTGTCTCTGCCCTTCAATGCCCAGCCTACAGGCACACAGTGCCATGACTATGTTGTTCATGTGGGCTCTGGGGATTGGAACTGAGGCTCTCATGCTTGCTCTTAGCCACTGTGTCATCTCCTGAGCTCTTACATTTTAATGAAGCAGAAGTTGATTACTTTTCATTATAGTACTTGATGCCACAAAACTACAAGAAGCAGATTCTTTATGAAAAGCTGTTTTCCATAGCCCGATTGAGAGGCTATAAGCACACACTTCACCCTGCACTAGATTTCACACACAAAAATCAAGTTGAATGAAATCCATTTCTGTAGTCATGGCTTCACACCTTTAGAAATCTGAATCTTGGGCCAACTTAGAGCTAAAAGGAAAACTAGAAACAGATAGTAGAAATCAACGAGGAGACCACATAGAGCCAGTCATATAAAAATAGGGACTTTGATACATCCATACAAACACAGGTAAGACTACAATACTGCATGTTCATCATCACCTATAAGTGGGGAGCCCCGACTGTGTGGCCCAGTGGTTACAATTTTCTTGGTAGTAGGCACACAACAGCATCTTTTGCTTCACTTTGCCAGGCATTTCACCTTTATGATGTCCCAAGGTAAATCAGAAACACACCTCCTAGTAGAACACACCTAACTGCGACTCTGATGAAATAGCTTCTACCCAGGCTCTTATGGGACTTATTTTTGTTTTCATTCTGAAGGTAAAAGACTCTTGATGATAATCAGTAATGGTCTTAACATACTGGGAGGTAGTTTTCTACTAGAGTCATACTTCTATCTTCAATAATCTGCAAGGTATCCTATACAGAATCCTGTGTGCTTTGAGTCTAGGCCCTTCGGTGTGCCTTCCTCTTCTCCTACACATATGCATCTGTATATGAAATACAAGTGCAGCAGCAGCAGCAGTCCAGGGTCTGAGCCTCCTGCTAGCAGGGAAGATGCTGGTCCCCTACCACCTCAGTTTTGTTGCGTGGAGTTGGGGTAGGGTGTAGGGCGGGGGTTCGGAATGATGTGGAACAGTTTTCTGAGGACCCACCACTCACATGTCACCTGGAGCCATGAAGAACTGTCAAGTCAGCTTTGAGGTGTGACATACGCCAGGGCATTGCTGTTACCCACTCCCATGTGCCTTGTGGCAGACATTTGAACTTCAGGGATTGTCTTTTAAAGGGAATGTAGTAATTTTTAGAACAAAGGCAAAGTTTTATTGTGGGCTCAGATTTATTTTTCTTTATTTAAAGCGCAGCAGGGATAGTTTGGTAGAGCTATTTTGCGAATCCTCCCTGTTTAGAGATTCACTTTTGGGTGTCTTGCACAGTCTCTTTCCCTCTGTAGGCTGTGAGGGAGGCTTTGCAATGTGTTCCTGTGAGACTTCTCACAAGCGATAAATGAGATTCCTGCAATCTTCTCGTTCATGCAGTAACTGCCTGAAAAGCCAAGAAGTGGGATGAAGGGGTGGGGCTGAGTATGACAGATTGATGAAGATGAGGAGAAATGAATCTGGAGAGGAAAGGTGGAGCAAACCCAGGAAGAGTATAAAAACCAGAAAAGCAATTCTAAATTGGATTTAGACATGACATAATGACACGGTGAAGCTTTCTATAGGGACAAACTTGCTAGGTTGCTATGTCTGAGGCAGCCTGGAGTTTGTGCAAAGTGGGAATCAAAAAGGAGCCAGAACACACGTAGTTATTACAAAAGAGGCAGGGACTGATACAGGCGCAGGCTGCCCTTGGCAGCCTCTCTGAGTTTGCTGTCATAGTTGAGAATTGAAATTTGGTCAAAGGAGCTGCTGCTTACACATTATTAATTGTACATTAAATGAATGAGTCCAGCTTTTCTTGGCACTCCTGCTGGAGTCCCAGATTTCAATGTACCTCCCTTCTGGTCTGCCCCTGAAAATTACTGTATCCTTCCCCTTCTCTGCACTGAAGTATTAAAGAAACAGTGACTAAAAGCCTTATCTGGTCTTGAGAGAACAGTAGTATGTGGGTTCACAGGGATCTTGGGCTCCATGTTTTTGTTTTTTGTTTTGTTGATACATTTGCTTCCCCAGCCCTGTTGTCCTTGGAAACGTTGGTTTTCTTTAAATCTTAGTTATGTCCAGGGCAATAGAATTAGGTGAACTCCATCACCTAGCTCCAAGGTTTCTATTGAGAACCAGATGAAATAATGAATACAAATATACACACACAGAACTGCTTTATAAAGTAGTAAAAACACCATCCACATATAGGTATGATTATAACATTATTCTTACAAGTTGTGTACTATATCACTATTTTAAATTTCCTCTCTTTTGTATATATTCATAGCATATGCATTTAAATCTTGGTAAGTATAATTTCAGCTTCAGCAGAAATTTTTTCCTATATCATCTTAACACTTTTATACAGTTAGATTTCAGTTAGCACCATTGTGCCTTTACAGATGTCTTCGGTATACATGAGGCTTGAAATATAGGATGTAAGAAGAAACATCTGTGTAACTCAGGCTGACCTCAAACTCACAATCCTCCTACCCAAGCTCCTGAGTGCAGAGAGTCCAGGTATGGATTACCACATCTGGCTAGGAACTGCCTTTATAATGAGCATCTTTCTCCATCCTCAGACAAATGGAATTTAGCAAGTCCCAGAAGGCTCAAAGATGGACTTATTTTTTTAAGACAAAGATGAACTTGGTGTCAGGGTTGTGTGAGAATATCATTGCTTCCCTATCTATTATTACCACATATAATACCTTCTCACTGAAAAGCCAAAGACATTTTACAAAGCCTGATAGTGATCCTCATCATGTCCCCCCGGGCTGAAAGCTTCATTATAAACAATAAATAATAACTGTGATCTTTTGTGAAATGTCTCCTACAAAGCTATTAATTATGACTTGTCCTGGATTTAGAGGGGGAGTTTATTCATGAAAATTAGGGAAGATTGTAGGCTTCTGTTAGAGTTGTCTTCTACTGAAGAAACACATTGTTGAATACTCCTGTACACTTGAAAGTTGTCTCCCAAAATTATCAATTATACTTTTAAGTTAAGAGAAACATAGACAATGGCCACATAACATAAAGGAAATATGAACCAATCATCTCATTCACTGACATACTGAAGGTGGCCAATCCAAGCGAAGTTGACTAGTGGTATATCTTCTATCAGGATTGAACAAGTCTTGAGTAGATACATTTCCTACTATGTATCCTGATCTCTGTGGACAAGATAGCTTCCCAAGGCAGATGCAGTCAATGCATGAGCCTGGTATTGAGACTTGTACAAAAGATGGCCTTGGTCTGTCTTAGGCATTGTTACTGGACTATTACTAGGAGAAAAATGGGATTAACTTTGGGAGGAGAATGTTAAAAAGAAATGAGATAGAGATAGGTTGGATCAGATCGTGAATGAGTTATAGTTCTATGTAAGTTATAATCATAAATGAGCAGATAGAAGAGTTACAGGCTAAAGGACAGAAAGGCCAGTTCATAGGAGAACAGGGTAGGGATGTTCTGATGAGCTGAAAGTTGTGGGGCATGACAAAACAGAAAGGCTGAGATAACCAGGGAAGTCTTAGAGTAAGACCCACTTTTTAGTTCTGCTTCTCAGGACATGAGCCCTGAGCCTACCTGGGCTCCCGTCTCTGAGCACTATGTCTTCAACATTTCTTTCTCTTATTTGGATGTCCCACAAACTTTGACCTATTTGAATTAATAATCATTACTTAGAAACCAAACATACTTAAGAGTGGCTCTTCAGCCTTATATAACATATCGTATGCACACAATGCTCATATCTGCATTACCATCATATAAAGGCAAGCGATAGTTATTCACTTTAAAAACAAACAAACAAAACCACAAAGGAACTGCTACAAAATGATCCTTTCAAGGTCCTACTTCCAAGGTCCAAATAGCATTTGAAATTAGTGTCTGCCCTTTAGATGTTCAGTTTTTATCAGGCTATTAGTGCCTTTTAGCTGTCAAGTGGGATCACATATTATCTTCATTCTTATTTCTTTTTAATAGCACAGATAATAGAAGGGTCAAGAGTGCTTGCTGCTCTTGCAGAGGAAAGGTGCTCAGGTTACAGCACTCCTGTTCGCTGACTCAAAATTCAGGGAATATGACACCCTCCTCTTGCCTCCTCAGACACAGATCCCCTCCAGCAGGCTCTCTGTCTCTGTCTCTGACTGTCTCTCTCTCCCTCCTCTCCCTCTGTACCCCCCCTCTCTCTCACACACACACACACACACACACTAAATCTTTCAGAAATTTGAATTTCATTGAGTTTCTTATTTCATTTCCCCAAGCTCTTCCAAATCCACTGTCCCTTTCCTGTCTATCCACTTTTGTGCTATCTAAAAAAGCAAGCAAACAAACAAACCTTTAAGATCAATTTGTGTTTTTCTCACTATTTCTGGATGTGTGTTATTCCCGTGGAGAATGATCAGCTAAGCAGGGGCTACAAACTTAGAGAACACTGAACCTCCCAGAAGCTTAGGATTGCAGATTGCTCCATGGCTAGGCATGGGGCTTTCTGTACATCTCATAATGCATTCTGGGATTTGGACTGGCTTGGCCTGGCATAGATCTTGTGCATGCTGTCCCAGTCTCTGTGGGTTTATATGTGCAGCTACCCTGCTGTCTCCAGAAGATATTTCTTTAGAGTCGTTTACCTCCTCTGGCTCTTAAATTCTCTCTGTCCCTTATTCTGCAACAGTCCCTGAGTCTCGGGAGGAGGGTGCTAGATAGATGTTCTCTATTTAGGACCAAGGACTCTGCAGTCTGTTATTCTCTGAGCTTTGGCCAGTTGTGGGACTCTGTGTCAATCACAATCTATTGCAAATAGAAGTCTCTTCACTGGGGCTTCAGAGATGCATTTATCTATGGGCATAACAGTAAGTTATTAGAAATTAGTTAAGACATTTAGTAGCCTAATAGTATTAGGTCCTCACCTAGGACCCAATAGCTATCTATCTATAGGTTAGAGACATGGGTTTCATCTTGTCGAGTAGTCTGTGCATCCAGAATGTGGTTATTCACTCCCACAACATCCATACCACTATTGTACCAGTGTCTTGTCAGGCCAGTTACTGTTGTAGCTCACAATGTTCACAGCTGGATTAATTTGTTGATGACCTTTCTCCTCTGGTAGTGTGCGTATAGTATCTTCCAGTACTATGAAAGCTATTCAGTAAGGAAGAAACTTCCGAGTCACTACCAGCATGAACTCATCATACTTTATGACTTAGTCATGGGTTGGGTGTCTTTAGCAACAGTGTCTTGCTATCAAGTTCTGCAGAGTAGCCAAGAACAATGACAATAGCCTGTATGGGGATCTATGGGACTTCATTGTTTGATAACTTCAGAAGAGGTAACCTGCTCCTGGCTCGGAGTATTTACTCGGTAGCCTTTGGTATCGAGTACACGTTCTGTATTCTCCCTCTCTCTCTTTCCTTTTCTCTCCCCTCTCTGTGTATATACGTGTTTTTATATCTTCATATCTTATCTCTATATATCTCTTCATTTTTATACCTTTATCTACATTTCATTGGTTTCCCTTATATTTTTTTAAAAGATCTTTCTCTTTAAGAAAGCATGGAGAAGCAAGTATTTATGAAATCCAGGTGCCACTCTTTTTATAGCACATTGTTCTGTATGTGTACATACTATGGTACTCCCTACTTTTCTCACTAGTCGCACAACACACACTCAAAACACTTGACAGCCTATGCTACACTTTCTTCTTTGTAAAATGACTAAAATTTGTGACTCCATCAGGGTCAGCTCTCCTGCACCTATGCCAGCAGGGTCAGGTCTTAATTCATGTGTTTATTTAAGAAATCTGGGTGATGTCATGAGCTAATGGAATGAGTGACTTCTGAGTATATAGTCAGTTATTTTCCATTGCAGTGACAAGCACCGTAACCAAGGCAACTTATAAAATAAAACACTTAATTTGGGGCTCAGGGTTCCAGAGGGTGGTAGAGTCCATGATGGTCATAGTAGGTAGCATGGCAGCACGCAGACAGACATGGTGCTGGAGCAATAGCTGAGAATTTATGTCTTGAGATACAACCACAGGGTAGAGAGAGCTGAGAATGGCATTAGATTTGAAACTTCAAATCCCATGCCCAGTGACATTTTCTCCAACAAACTATACTTCATAACCTTTCTGAAACTGTTTCACAAACTATGGGCCAAATGGTCAAAGTTACAAGCCTGGGGGGTTGTATTCTCATTCAAACCATCATAGATAATCTTTTAGTTTCTTTTCCTATTACTTGAGGAACAGTCCGACTAAGATGACTATCGCTCATCAGTTAATATAATTAAGGTAGTTGGTTGCAGACATTCCCAGGCCTGTTTCCTAGGTGACTCTAGATGCTGTCAGACTGACAGTACAAACCATCATGACATCAACTATGTCTTAGATGCTTTTTCTCCACCAATTATTTTAAATTATTTTTCTTCCCTGACTTCCTTATTCTAAGAGTCTTTCACATGTAAGACCTAACTTGTATGTTTATTCATATGTTTATTTCTTTCCTAAGAGTATGCTAATAGTTGAGAATACAGCCAACAGCCAATATGAGCTCCTGATTGGTGTGAGAGTCTTTCTTAGCATCCCAACTTGATAATCTTCCTGCTGAAGTCAAACAAATACATCAGTTCCTACTTACCTTTCTTCTGGTTAGTTCACAATATTAAGAGAAGCTTGGAAACTCCATGAACACCATCTGGTGTTTTGGGTACACTGGATGTGAATCACTGCAGTCATTGTCTCTGTGGTGTTTTGAAATTTCTAGGGTAATCTTGATATTAAGATGCTCATTTCCCAGCAGCTACACCTCAGGGTTTTGATAAAATGCTATCCCCATAGCCAGCAGATTTTCCTGTGCTTTATGGCTGTCAGAATTTGGATTTGGTTCATTTGAGTAAAGGGAGCATCTGTTTCTGGAGAAACTAATCCTTTATCAGCTCTAAGGAATAACTTTTGAAGGGCCCAAGTTTTCTTCCCAGAAACCATGTCAATGGATCACATCCTGGCATTCCTCCAGGTACAGGAACATCCAAAGGTGCCAAAGGTGCTAAGGTTGCTTTGGCTTCTGTGGCACCTGAAGTACTTAACATGCACGCGCATATTCACACATGTGCATATGCACACACACATACACACATGCATGCACACACTTAAAATAGTAAAATAACTATTAACATTTCTTTATCCAAATTTTAATTGAAAAATTTTAATTTAAAGTTTCTCTATCCAAATTTTAAATAATTATTTTATTGTATGCAAATATTTTGCTTACATGCAAGGGAGACCCAGAAGGGGTTCAGGAAGTGAAGTGAATCTATGAAGAGTTGAGAATGATAACCCAATTCAGATCGACTTTGTCAACTTAGATCAGACTTTGAGGAGTCTAATGCCAGGTGGCTCATTGTCAGCATATTTAAAACACAATTAAATTTGGAAAAAATTTCCAGGCAACAGTCATTCAAATTCCAGGTGTACAATAAAGCTTAAGGTAGGCCACATAGAAACTCCTTTACAATATACATATGACCATGAGGGTGGGCTCTACAGCTAAAAGGCCTAGAATCTAGTATGGTCTCTGACTAAGGTAGCATGGTGATCAGCAGGCTATAAAATGTTTGTGACAGCTCCCCTATGGATGGATTTAACTGTGAGCCAAAGATAACAGTCTAAGGAGGGAGACTCTGGAATAGGAATTCTAGGGAATTTGGGTTAGATCTGCCTTTACAGCAAAAGGTATGTAAGGTCTACTTTCACAGGTAGCAAAAAGGATACCAGGTCCTTAAAAAACATCCACTCCCAGCTTTCTGTAGAAAAACAGCTATTTTATCTCCTCTATTGAGAAGAGTTCACTGTGTGTTTAACATTCCTTGTTTCCCTAGTAATCTATGGACACAGGGACTGACCTTCAACATGCATGTATGATTCTGTACAACCTTGGAGGCCAAAAGAAAGTGTCAGATTCTGAGCTGCCATGTGGAAACCGAATTCAAGTTCTTTGAAAGAACAGTCAGTGCTTTTAACCACTGTGCCATCTCTATAGTCCATAAATTAAAACTAAAAAACTCTGTCAATCTATCTATCTATCTGTGGTGATTTGAATATGCTTAGTCCAGGGAGTAGCACTATTAGGAAGGAGGTATGGCCTTGTTGGAGTAGCTGTGGCCTTGGAGGAAGTATGTCACTGTGAGAGCAGGCTTTGAGAGCTTCCTCCTAGTTCCAAGGATGCAAGTCTTCTGTTTACCTTTGAAATAAGATGTAGAATTCTCAGTTCCTCCAGCACCATGCCCACCTGGATGTTAGCCCCAAGTCAATGCTTGCCTTCGGTTATTGTGTATCTTCAGAGCAATGGAAACCCTAACTATGGCACTACCTATTATTTATTATCCCTATCTGTCTGTCTGTCTGTCTGTCTGTCTGTCTGTCTGTCTATCTACCTACCTACCTATCATCTAACTTTTATGTGCTCTTGCCTGCTAGGTGCACATTGGAGATCAGTAGCTAACTTGAGGTAGTTGGTTCTCTCCTTCTACAGTGTAGAACCCAAACAGCAGGTTCCTGTTTCCATTAGCGATCTTCTGACTCTCCTTTCATTTTTGATTGACTTGATGTGTGTGTTACTACTGACAAGCAAAAATGAAATAGTCTGGTGATTTTCCCTGTTATGCTAAGTGACAAAAGTTTCATCCACAAGGTGCTTTGAGGCTTGGGGTGAGGGCAGCCTAAGAGCAACTGTCCTTATTCTTAGAGAATGGAAGGAAGCAAAGGCCCTTTACCCTGCCTCCTCTGATTTGCTTTGCCTGTGTGTGCACTGTGAAAGAATTTGATACCTGCATTGTTACTCTGTAGGCTGGAAATAATTTTGACTCTGATAATTTAGTCGGATTTACAACAAATCTGGAACATCTGTAACTCTATACTCATGCTAAGCAATTGAGAATTTGGTGGGCAATCTAACCATCAACTTGTGACAGCAGACTTTCATAGCCCCACTGAAATGATGGCTATCGACAGTAGTAACTTTGCATATAGCGTATTATTAATAAGAAACAACCTGTTATGACCAGAATTGTATCTGAATCATTGACATCTTGGAATACTCAGGCACATCCAACCTGCAGCCTGCAGGCTATATACAGCTAAAGCCTCAGTATCAAGTTAACCCACCCCCAAATCCTAAACTGAAAACACTGTGGGGCTTTCTTTTAGGTTGTTCTCTGTAACTTGATTGTGTGGCTCTGAAGATTAAACTTTGTGGATGACAGTATGCTGCAGTGTCAAAGGTTAAACCTTTAAAATAGGAGGGTTTTAAGAAGCTAGGAAAGGCTCTGTTATTTGGGCAAATTGGAGAGGGGGCTTGTACAGAGGGAGCCAAGACCAAAAGAGGTCATGGGGATGAGATGGGGTCATAGTCTACGTGTTAGACTCTGATGGGATGAGGGTCCTTCTCTAAGAGGAAGAAATGCAAGGTTGCTAGAGATAAAGCTCAGGAGAGTACTGCATAGCATGTGCAAGGTTCTAAGGTGAGATCACCAATGAGAGAGGGGAGGAGGCTATTTCTCTGTTACACAGAGAAAAAGGTTTCCAGGGACATAGCTTAAAAGTGACTCTAAGCTGACAAGAAAGGCCTCATAAAACTCAACCCACCAAAACCTTGAACTTGAACTTCTTATTGTCAGAACTGTCTCTGTTGTTTAAGACATCTTATCTGTAGTATTTTGTTATGGCAGCTCGAGCAGAGTTAAAAACAAAACAAAACAACTCCTCCCCCAAAAATAAAAACCAAAAGACCCAAGCAAGGTTGCATAAACACCAGCAATGCTATAATCTCACATATCATTTTCTAGGGTTGATTAATTAACAGCTCAATAATAAGGACTGGGCTGTGGGTTTTCCAGTCTTTCTGCTCTACTGTCTCAGCTGGTTGACTTTTAGCCTTGGCTTTATCTGGGCACGGAAGAAATTGTTCAGCCAGTTCTAGGACTTATGTAGACACCCAGTCCATGCAACAGAAAAGTCGGCTTCTCAGGAGAACCACTTTAAGAGTGAAGCAACCTGAGAGCAGCCTCCTCCTCTTACTCGTTATCATAATATACACTTCATTTATCTAAATTGTGTCAATGAGCTTTTGCTGCACATGCCTGAGCCATAGGCATGGGATTACCAGGATGGGATCCCATCAGCTGTGCTTCATTGTATAGGACCAGCTAATTGCCAAGAAGAGTGGCAGTACCTTGGGTAGGCTTGCAAAAGGGACTTCTTGAGTGGTTGGCCGCTCTACTTCTTGTTCTGACCTAGTGGACTAACCTGCCGTGTGTTCTGATCTGGGTAAGAAAGGCAGGATGGCCAGGAGTATCCCATAAGACTGCCCAAATCCCCTTGACCTCATACCACATTCAGTAAGCAGTTTCCTGATGATTATTCAGATTGCCCACCTACCTTGATTTCTGATCCTGGATAGTGGCTGATGTAATTAGGGTGATGAAGCCTTGCCTGTTGTAAATTAATGACTTTATGTTCTGACCTCACACAATAGTCTTGCGAGCACAATTAGATTAAATCTGTATTTACCACCAATCAGCACTGCCTACTGTGTATTAAAGACCCACAGAGGAAGTCATAACCTATGCCTCAGACTCATGTTCTGCGGGCTTGTCTCCCTAGCCAGAGCTCATGTCTCAGTGTAGCTGCTAAGGTCACCATGCGGTAGTGTGTCCCAGGCACTGGGTAAAGAACACACTCTGGTTATCCACTCTGGTCCCTGGTACTTCTCTAACTTTCCCCTTCTCATTCTGCTTCAGCCGCACTTGTCCTTTAACTCTTAAAGCAAATCCGTTTCCCTTGTTATTCTGTGAGGAAGTTCCACAGAAGCAGGTAGGGGCAGGGCGTATCTCTGTTGAAGATTTTGCTCTTTTTCTTTCTTTCTCTGTCAAAAATTAGTTGTATCTCAGTCTTATCACGTATTTTAAAAGCCTTCTCAGCTTTTGTTACTGTTTTTCTTTCCACACTGACCTGACCTTGAGTTTGATTTTTCGAGTCTTTCAGTTTGAGCTAATAGTCAGTCCATTCCACCCACCAGGCTTGTGGGGAGGCCGGCACTTCTGTGTGCACAGACATTCAGAGACTGACTTCATTTGAATAAGGAAATGGTAGCACTAATGTTCCTCTGGACATGATCTTGAAGTACCAGCTTATGAAAGATTACTTTTCCCTGCTCCTCCTGGTATTTGTTTGAACACATAGCTGCCATTTCTCTCAAACATCTGCTCTCTTATTCTGCCAAGGGTGAGGATTCCAGTATCATGTTGATGCCTGCTCCTTTTAAGGCAGGCCATTTATAGCTTTGCTGCATGGACATAATTTTAACCTTTTCAAAAACAGCAGGGCTGGCTTTAGAGGAGAGGTGAAGTACATTAGAGACAACAGCTTCTTTCCTAGCCTGAATTGAACTGTGGTTTGGGTCAGACAGTTTTCTAATTGGTTTAGATTCTCAATCCATTACATGAAACTTCTGATTGCATTTTACACAGTTCACTCAGCAAAAGTCTGCTTCATCTGCACAGAGGCTGTGATTCCTTTCCATATGACTGCTCCTGGAGGGCTGGGCAGCCAGTAGGGTGTGGCATTCTCTCCAGCATGCCAGGCAGATTATTAGAGGGAGGATGCACAGTACTGTGTGGTTCATGCTCATCTATCTGTTTCATTATCATCAGCATCAGTCATGGCTTCACCAGCAGGGAAGCTGCTGCAGTGAGAAAGTGGCATTCATGCAAAAGGGTGAGGGTCAGTTGGTAGCATTCACACCAAGCTTACATTACAAGCTCTGAATTTGATCCAAAACCTTATATAAACTGGGTGTGGTGGCTCATACCTGTAATCACTGTGTGCAGTAAGTGCAGGAGTTCAAGGTTATCTTCAGCCTGGGATAAATGAGACCTTGTTCCACAAAAAAACGAAAAGGAAAACAAACAAAGCAGTGTGAAACAAGATGTGCTAGTGCCCTCCTACGATGCCAGCACCTTCAAGTGTGCTAGTGCCCTCCTACGATGCCAGCACCTTCAGGTGTGCTAGTGCCCTCCTACGATGCCAGCACCTTCAGGTGTGCTAGTGCCCTCCTACGATGCCAGCACCTACAGGTGAGCTAGTCCACACCTATAGTCCTAGCATTCTGAGACATAAGGATTGCCCAGTCAACACCATTCTTGACTACATAGTGAAGTTCAAGGCCAACCTCCTGAGATATACAGCAAGACCCTGCCTCAATAAACAACCAGACAAACAAACAAACAAAAAAGCAGCAGGTATTACAACTCAAACCTAGGGTAAGCTTTTAAGCAACCCCTTGCCCACGTGGAGAAAGCCTATATCCTTCCATTTTCATAGCTGGCTGAGGAGTGGAGAGGGTTACCATGGGCTGGAAACACTGTACTGATGGATGGAAAAAAGTGCACTTGCTGAACTGTGTGATGAGCTGACGGACTCTGAGATAACTAGAAATTGTGGGGGATGGGAAGGAAAAGAACTAAGGCCTTAAAAAAATACTATCTTGTGAACCTGGAGGTTTTAGGACAGCACCCTGAAATTTATACCCTCTAGTATTGATAAAAAGTTATAGCCGGGCAGTGGTGGCACACGCCTTTAATCCCAGCACTTGGGAGACAGAGGCAGGAGTTCAAGGCCAACTTGGTCTGAGTTCAAGGCCAGTTTGGGCTACAGAGTGAGTTCGAGGACAGCCAAGGCCCTACAGAGAAACCCTATCTCAAAAAAAAAAAAAAAAATTCAAAAGTCACTTCTGAGCTTGACTCAATGGTACATGGAGGAGCATTTAGGAGGATTAGGCTGAAGGACCACTGTGAATTTGAAGACAGCCTAGGAAACAGGATGAGTTAAAAAGCCAACTTTGGCTATAGAGTGAGACTTTGTCTCTGAACAAAACCAGAAAAACAACAAACAAACAAACAAATCCCTCCAAAAAACAAAATAAAACAAAAAAACTGAAGTAGAAAACCTGAGTTGAGTAAAAGACAGTGATGTCCAAGTCTGAAAATGTCATAGTAAATACTAAATGTTACATTGTAACTAAAAAAAAAAAAAAAAAAAAAAAAAAAAAAAAAAAAAAAAAAAAAATCAAAAAGACAAAGAAAATTGCTGTGTGAAGGGATGGGGAGCCTCAGACACTGTGTGCAGGCATGTGAATTGATATGGCCACCGTAGAAGACATATAAAGGGTGCTTAAGAAATTAAAGAAAAAAAAAAAAGAAAAAAATAAAGAAAAAAAAAAAGAAATTAAAGATGAATCTAGTAAATCACTAAACAATCACAGATGGGGTGCATGTGTCAGAGCACTGTCTGTAAGCCTATGTTCCTTACAGTATTTAGTCATAGTAGTTAGGACTTAGGAACATACACAATAACTATGTTTAAAATGTATATGTTTATAGACTAAAATGGATATGTATTTCAATTACATATATACTGAGCAATGACTAAATCCGACAAATTTACATATGTATTCATTCATAGAGTAACTGGAGGAAAAATAAGAAAAAAGAAAAGGAAAAGGAGGAATCTGTCTGCTCCTGTGTACGATGGAGGAGGGACCTGTCTGCTTCTGTGTGTGATGGAGGAGGGACCTGTCTGCTCCTGTGTACGATGGGGGAGAACTTGTCTGCTCCTGTGTACGATGGAGGAGAACCTGTCTGCTCCTGTGTACGATGGAGGAGGAACCTGTCTGCTCCTGTGTACGATGGAGGAGAACCTGTCTGCTCCTGTGTACGATGGAGGAGGGACCTGTCTGCTCCTGTGTACGATGGAGGAGGGAC